>NC_091484.1:63165759-63465759 GCF_947461875.1 Haliaeetus albicilla | reverse complement strand
TCATTTCACTAAGTAAGAACGGGTGGCTGCCAACAGGGAGGAGTAACTAAACTTGGCCTGACTTACTAGGGGTGGTGGGTTCATCACCGCTTGGGGTCTTTGCAATGAGATTTGGGCCAGTGTGTGTGTCGCTGCCTGTGTGTCTTAGAAACATGCATGAAGTCAGCTTTTAAGAGGAAAGAAATCTGCAGCTTGTGGATACAGGAGGTCATGTCAGATCGCCTGAGTGGTTCCTTGCAGGCACCAGCTCTTCGAATCTGTGAATTGTTTCCCCAGTCCTGATGGCTTTTATCTCAAATGCTCTCACAGGCTGAATTGTAAGTGTAACTGCACATGGTAATGAGGTCTGAAACATTTCATGTAAGGTCTAAAAAACTGTAACTCAAAGTCAATGTAACAGATGTATTCCATACAGGCTAAGAAATGACTTTTTTTTTTTTAATTGGCATTTTAACTTAAATATTCTAATCCTGTGAATTACCATAGACCTAAGAAAGATATGTAAACAATTAACTTTACAAGATACATTTGTATGTATACAGGAATGGTGAAATCTTTGTCACTTTCATGTTTAAATATGGTGCATTAATATCACAGGTTAGCCTGATGCACTCAATACTGTGTTTTTACAGCCCTTTCTATCTGTTTACATCAAATAGTTACAATGTCAGTAAAACAGGTGCTAAAAACTTAGAGATAAACTTGAACTAGCCACGGAAACATCATACACATTTTCTCAGTTCACATACTGTTAGTGCAAAAAAAAATAGGACAAAAAGGCATGTGAACATAGCTGAATAAAATAACACATGAAACAGAAAACAATACACAGTGTGATTTCCACTATTCCGGATTTTAAGGAACAGCTGTCCTACACATCAGGCTTTGTATTTGCAAACACAGTGGGATAAGAATAATCTCCTATTTCCTGGGACTGCTATGTTTAATTTTTTCATTCTTACAGCAACCTATTGCATTTTCAAGGGCAGATTAGGCCTGGACTTCTAATGCAAAAAGAACATTTTTATATACCACAGAGGAGAAAAAAATAACCTCACTACTTTTCTGCTTTGTCGGTCACCTCCAATAGTCAAAAACAGGTGGAGTCCAAGGTAAGCTGATGCAGATTTCAACTTTTGTCAGAGAGATGCAACCAGATAATACACACAGAGCACAAATAATACTTAACCTTACAACCTAAACCAGAAATACTTTTGTTTAAAAAATTCACTAATACACAAAGGAAGTAAACATTGGAATTTGAAGAATGTGGGAGTAAATGAGTACCTTTTGCCACGGAGAAAGCTGGAAGAACTCACTGGAAGAGAATTTCACTCATGGCTGTTCAGTATGTGCTATCCAAACATAATTTTTAATATACTTTTTCGTATTGGTAAAAGAAGCCAGTTCCACTGGGCCACTGTTCAAATGTTTCTGGAGTAAAATGCTTACCCTATGTAACTTTCAGGAAAATAAAATAAAACAGTGCCAGAACCAAACAGCCGAAGTACATATGCTTGGGGTGACCACCATGAACCCAAATAACATCACACTGCTGTCACACCCTCACTCTTGGGAATCTGCAGAGCTACACATTTGGCAGCCTGGATAAGAAATAGGCCAATACACCTGCCTGATCATCAAAGTAAAAGAAAAAAGTTGCTTAATTAGACAGTTGAGATAATTTATGATTTTCTGTTTAAGTGTTTAATAGATTTCTGCTCCATTGTTTCAGATTTCATAAACACCTGCACTGGACAAGAAAACCTGAAGTGAAGCTGTAACCAAGTCATGGTAGTGACTCTGCACGGATGACCAAAGGCGTCACCAGTGGCTAACCTGGCAGGTAGGTGTGAGCTGGGTATGGTCCACGGCAGGACCTGCTCCTTGATGGGTGCTGCCCCAGGTGGGGCTGCCTCGCAGCATCCCCCAATCCGTCCACCTGCTCCGTGTGTGAGCGATGCCTGTTCGGAGACGGGTCTCAAGCACTCACCCCTGTGCAAATGGGAGACAGCCGCCCCGGCAGGACAAAACAAAGAGGCGAGGAGACAGTGAGAATGGTTTCTGGGCTGCTGCTGCTGGGCAGCCCGCTGTACCATCAGAGGTCACAGATCTTGATCATAAGCCAGTACAAGTCTAAATTTCCACTGACTTTAACAGGCCATGATTTTGCACACGTCATTTTCAGTCTAAGATGCAGACAGTATTTCTCCTTCCTTATTTATCTTCAACAACATTTAAAATAGGTTTATCCTGGCTATGCAGGTCAAGGAAGATTTGTTTCAGGTTCCAAGCTTAATAAAGAACTATTCAATGCTAAATCAAGTATGGAAACCATATTTCTCGGCCAGATTTCACAGATGTATAGCATTTAATAACTTAAGAACTCTTTATTTCCTCTTATTGAATTTCTGTTTTCTTTAATTGTGGGAGTTAATTAACAAGAGCACAATAAAAGTGAAATGGTAACCATTACTTAGGCGGCACTAGGAAACCAGTCACCCTGAAGAGGCATTTAAACTGCTTTACCTTCTCCCTGGCAAGCAGGAAACAATTGTTAACAGGGCAGATGTAACTTCATGGAAAGCTACTTAATTATTTTCAATGTTAGTTGAAGACATTTAGAAAGGATAACCTTAATGAGCTAAGAAATCACATCTTTCTGACTTTACAATCATCCTGTCTGTGTGCAGAACTGTGCAGTTTAAAGTTAGATCAGTCCAAAAGATAACTGTTCCTCTAGGCTCAATTTCACATTATTTTTCAAATACCTTATTTAATTACTCTTTTTGTTATGTTCTGCCAGGGTGAGTGACCTTAGCTAACAATCAGTCATTTTTTTAATAAATTTACTACCCCGTTCAATTAACTTTTTGTAATACTGTACTTGGAGTTACTGAACGGATTAGCCTGCCCCAGCTAACATGTTTTCCTGCAAAGAAGAAGGTAAAGGAGTGTGGAATAAACCTTATTGCCATACTGGGGCAGAAAGTTGAAGAGCGTTTTATCCATCAAATCAAAGTTCAAAGCCCAATGTGTTAATATAGACTAAGTGTTTAGAGAAATAGTGTGAGCCAGTCTTGAGAGGAACAAACACCAAGCTGCTTCATTGATATTCACTTTGTCTGATGTAAGTTCTAATCTAAATGGGAAAGTTCTGCCTTCTTCTGTGATGTGCAGTTGGTGCAACCTTATCCCTGGAGGGGCAGAGCAAGTAATTGCCATCTGATGCCCAGAAAATGTTTATTTTACAAAAAAAAAAAAACAAAAACCAAGTTTGATAGAAGAAAACCATTCGCCCCCCCCATGACTGCCAAACTGGCTGGGAGGATCCTCCGTAACTATCCTCTGCTCTCCTGAACCAGGCAGTGCCACTTTTTCTCTCTTAATTCAGTTCAGCACTCGGCTTTGATTTTGGAAATCCTACCATCATCGTGCCTTGTAAAGAGAGAACAAAAGTGAGCAAAGCCTGCTTTGAATTAGAGAATTACAGAGAAATGCTGCTAGTTAGGAACAATGTGAGCTTGTGATCTTTTTACCTTGGGCAGCTAGATCCCCAGCAACAGCTAAAGTATGTCCAGAGAGTGGGAACCCTTTGGAGCTGTGCCCCTACCAGGGACCAGAACCCAGCCTGCCAGGCAGGTCTGGCAGCCAGAGCTCACTGCAGCTCGTCTGAATTGTGGGTGAGCTCCCTTCTCTGTTCAGCATGGAAAACGTCTCCACTGGTCCTATCTGCAGGATTTCCAGTTGGTTTGCACCTCCAAGGTAGCACAAATCCTGGAGGTAAAGGCAGAAAATCTGGCTGGCTGCCTAGATTCGTGGCAGGGCACCGAGCACAGCCGACCGAAATACTGCGCCCAGCTCCATCCTGCTGCCCAAGGCACGGTGCAATGGGGAGAGCCACGCTGGGCTGCATGGCTGCAGCCTCCTGGGGCCGATGCATGGGAATTGAGAGGCAGCACATCAGTCTCATTCGAAGAGAAGGTGAATATGCAGAGGCAAGCACCATGCCTATATAGTCCTCTCTTTCACTCTTTCTTTCCACCTCCTCTCCTGTAGGTAGCTGCTGTAGGAGTTCATAGGCATATGCTACTTTCAATGAACTTTTCAAAGAAAAAAGATTATGAGAGAGCTCTGTAAGTAAAATATTCCCTACAAAGCTGGAATATCTGTAGGCTCATCCCTGCTCACCTTGGAGTCCCAAAAGCCACAGAGTTGGCCAGCGTGAGCACATGGCAAGAAAGGAAACCCAGTCATGGGACTCAGAAACTTGTTTCATTCTTGAACAACTTCACACCAGAACTATCACCTCATAGCACCTCCCATCTGTGGCAGTACATCATGTCAGTCCAGTGTCAAAGAATACACAGACTTGGATAGTACAAGTGTCAAAAATGTTAATACAACCAAAATGAACCTGCACTTCTTTTTATCAAGATATTGCATTGGCAACTGCAGCACAAAAATCCCACATCGAGTGAGAATTTTTAATTGTCTTAAAGTTATAAAATGGGTAGATTTTAAAAAATCTCTAAAGCAAGAGTTTTCATTTCTATTTCACCATTAGTACCAAACAAAATCAGGAAATTATTTTCAGAGAGATTTATATTCTAAGACTGAACTTATATATTAGAAATTATATCTAGGAATCCTCTGAGGGTACATGTTGTAACATACCGCAGAAATCCTGTGAGCCACTACGGATTTGTAAAAAGTAAATCACACTTGACTAACCCAATTACCCTTTTTTTTTGTAGTATTAATATAGAGCAGAACCAGAAGGCATAACTGTAGATGGATCTCTAGATATTTATTGAAAATTTCACATGATAAATTAGGGACCCACTTCTCTAAATAGGGCTTTGAGTGAATGAAACAGGAATGAAATCATATGTTGAAATCAGATTTCAGAAAAAAAAAATAAAAGAGCATACTTTCATGAAAAGAAATTCTGGACTTCACAACATGCAAAGTCCACTTGGCATCTCTTTCACAGTTTTCCTGCTGCTGAGGAGCTGGTCCTCACAGACTGGTTGGACTCAAGCACTAACCCTTCCCCACAGGCTTGGTGTCTTTTCATCCAGTGTAGTGACCCCACACCATGGACACAGGTGGAATCCCCTCTTCCACATACCCGGTGATTTGCCCAATGGTTTTGACCTTGTTTCTCAGCTGAACTATTCCTTATATACCAAGTTTGTCTTGTGCTACCTATTGTGTGCCAAAAGAAATAGTTTTCTGCCTGTTACAAGGCTGTGTCCCATTCAGAAAGCAATATTAATCTATAAATCTGAAGAGAATAAGCTAAAAGGCTCCTAAAAATCCAAAACTGACCCTACAAAACATTTATGAAGTCTGTAATCAAATTAAGCCCTAACAAATGCTTCAGAGGCATTTGAAAGCTTGCATGCATCTGACTTTTTTTCCAGCTAGACCAATAAATGAAACTTGACTATGCAGATAAAACCTTTGCACAATACTGGATTATAAAGCTCAGTCAACCCAGCCTTTTTCTGTACAAAGAAATACTAAAAGCCATCATCATTCAACTGTAGTGGCACTCGCCCTAACTGATGACTGCTCTTGTTGCTGAAGCTAACAATAAACATTTGCTCATCAAAGGCTGCTCAGCCCATCTGCTTCCAGACATTATTTCCAGTTAAAATGTTGTCCTCGGAAAACAAAAAATTCATATGCGTACAGTAGAAAGACAAATGTGTGTGTCTGTGTGGGCTGTGCTCTGTGCAAGGTATATGTGTGTAAAGTGATAAATACGTATTTACTGACATGGTATCCGACTTCAGCCCAGGCAAGACTGAGACAACGCAGATGTTGGTTAGCACCTGGGCCACAGCAGAATGGCTTCCTGAGGCTGCTCTGCTCTCCATGGAGACTCATGCAAATCCAGTTCACATAGAGCTAATTAGCGATGAAAATGGCCTCACTCTGTTTTGGGAGGCTGGCAAGAAACTAACATTCATCCCAGGACTATGCACTGCATTCACCAGAGTTACTGTCATGGACCAAAAATCTTCTTCACCCCTGGCAAACCTGTGGCTCGATGCAGCTGCTCACACAATTCACTGAGGAGTGCCAGCAGCTGCTATCCCAAACCAGAGGCTGAAACATCCCTGGCAGCGGGGCAGCCCTATGTCCCAGGCACCAAAGGTACACAGTCCCATCTCCCTGTGTGCTCTGCATACAGCAGCACGACGATGGTGGCTCAGGTTATGCCCAAAGGAAGCAGTGAAGAGCACTGTGTTGCCATCTCTCAGAAGCTCTGATTTAATGTCGTAGACCCAAGAGGGCACTTGTGCCCATTATGCTGTGTCTGCAAATCCCACAGCACCTTCCCTTAGGTAACATGAAGTACTACTAGCAAAGGCCCCAGACAGCTTCTCCCTCTGACGCGGGGATGCCTTTTTGCCACAAGCCGGATATCCAGGTTAGAGGATTATCTGGACAGCCATAACCACAGCAGGATCTGTCCCATCCACACTGCAGACGGCTGTACTTTGCCACAAGCTAAAGGCAAAATCAACCAAGCTGTCCAACTGCCCCTCCCAGCTGATGCTCTGATCACTTCCAAATGCTCCAAAATAAACACGAGCCTGGGTTCAAAAAATCAGAGTGTGAGACAGATTAATGCTTGCACACAGGTTTGCATTTAAGCTATAACACAAATGTCCCCAGCCATTTCCCCAAAGCCAGCTGTGTCACCAGGTAATGGGAAGGTCGCATGATAAAGAAGAACAGCAGATGAAGACAAGCACAGCATCAGCACTAGTCACTGGTGTAGTCCTACCTCTGACAGGGAACTGCCTTCATAGATCAAACTGCCCTCATGCTGAGCTGGCCAAATTATACAGTCTTAGCTAGCTTTGGGTCAAGTTTTATTTCTGTCTGCTAAGTGCCTGAGATCCCTAGGCAGCTGCTTTTAGTACCTCAATGGACAAGCCACCTGAGATAACTAAGGGATGCCATATACCACTTCCCATTGCCAAGAGGTTGTATATATCGCATCTGTAAGCCTCCTCAGGGTCTAGCTGAGTCTGAAGGCATCAGTCTTCTTTAGATAATGGAATCACTTCATTCACAATTCCCAAACCAAGCCCTTGTCCCTTCCATTCACAAACAACATAAATCCTTAGAGAAAGCGACAGAGCAAGACTCTGCTCCTTGTAACTCTGATCAGCTGTAAACTTGGCTTGGAAATTAGAAGCTGTTTTCTAACCATCAGAGGACTGTAGTTCTGCAACTACCTACCAGTAGGAATAGTGGAGGCACAAAACCTAACCGGTTTTAAAATGAGGTTTGGTAATTTTATGAACAGGACTACACAGTTGGTTGCTGCTAGAGCTGGGCATTGGCCTCAACCTGGAAGATCCCTTTCAGTCCCATGGGGAGACACCAGGATGCTCTTGTCTGCTGCATAGTACCCAGCCTCTTTAAATATCAAAGATACTTATCTCCTGGTAGCAAGGTGTATTTGTAATCCTAGCCCTCTTTGCACTGACTGTAATTCAGATTAGCAGTAGGGCCAATAATTTCCCTGTTTTGATCTGTCCATCAAGAGCAGGAAACGAGGAGACATGCAGGCTGCTGTCACACTCACCCACTCAGACCTGTGTTTTACACCAACGTTCCTTCCCATCTGCCTTCGCCTCCATACCCACTTTATTCCCTCCCATACTTGCTCGTCCTTCTGCTCCCTAACAGGAAGAAAGTCTCTGCTTAATAGAGGGTTAGAGAAATTCTTCCTTCTGCCCACATATCTCCTGGTAATCTGGCAAGACCTCTCTCCTTTGCTTAGTTGTTCCCTGCTCTTGTACCTTAGGGAGCAGCTGGGATTCAGCGGGGGAATGGCTGTGGTGAGCCAAGGCTGGGAAATCCCACTGCCCTTGTGCAGAGTGGTCACTGGAAGTTGAAGCCATTTCCAGTCGTGCCTCGGTGTGGTGGTGCATTTCTTTCCCCCTCTCCAGGCTGATTTACGAACTCAGGAAGACTCGCTAGGCCTTAGCATAAGTGTAAAGAGTCAGGCAGTTAAGCAACCTTTGACTGTGCCAGGAACCCGTACACAGCTAAGACAGGGAGATAGGCTGTGTGTCTCAAGGACTCCTGCTGCCCAGTGAAGGCAGGGGGACGGGAGCAGTGACAGCCAGTTCTCATAACAACCTGCAGCCAGTTCTTTCTCATAACAACCTTGAGACGTTACAATCCTCCCCGACAATCTTGGAGCATCCCGTATCTATGTTTTGAGTTATTCTCCAACAGTCTCAGAATTTTCCAGTGCAGCTGGGATTCTAGAAATTTGTTAATGATGAAAGTCAATCATCTCCCCAACCTATAAACAGTGGTACTAAGAGAGGCCCTTTGAGCTCTCCTGGACCGCAGCGGGCTGTGACCAGCATCTCCCGCTGAGTGGGACATCTCTCAGAGCTCGCAAACTTTCCAGTTTGTGAAAATTGGAGGTGTGTCACTGAAAGCCCACACGACCTGGGCTGATTCTCTTTGCTCCTTGAGGCTTGACCCTTCGCTCATGGAGACAAATGCAGAAGCACTTGACCTGAATATTTTCACTGACCTCGAGGGGAATTTTTAACAGGTATACCTCTTTTTCTCTCTCTTTTACTCTCTTTTATTCTCTTTTATTCTCTTATATGTATTCTCTCAGTGTCTTTATGTATGCATGTGTACTAACTTGAATAGTCTATAGTAAGTAAGTTATAGCAAGTAAAAGATATTAAGTTATAGCAAGTACATTATAAGATATAAGTTATTACTTTCAAATTTATACTTAAATTACTGTTGTGATTTTTATTCAATAGCGAATGAATTTTAGGCTGCTGTTATACTCATAATCCCTTTAGATATAAACTGTTGACCAAGCCTGGGACTAGGAGTCGATCCAGCCACATCTAGATTCCAACAAGAGTTTAGAAAGCAAGGGGATCTTCTCTGAACCTCGTGATTCAACAGGAGGGTCTCCCTTACCCTTTCCCACATTTCTTTTAACCCTATTACGTTTTTGGTCCCTATATACATAAGTTTAGTCTGATTCTGATTTAATTTTCCTGTGTGCATTTTAGCCAGTACTAAGTAATAGAGTGAACCTTGCCAACAAATGCTGTGAGGTTGCGCTTTTATACAAATTTCTATTAAATCATTTTTCTATTGTTAATACAATTGGACGTCATTCTTTAAGCAATCCAAACCTCTCTCAATTTTAAATTCCCCCCGCAACACTCAGAGAAACAGTCTCCGTAGCCCTTTGGGACTTGGCTCGGTGCTTGGTTAGTCCTGAGTACAGGGTTTTGGAGCACGGATTCTTATGGGAGAGCAAGTTCCACCCAAAGGTCCACCTCATCCCTCAATTGAATTTCCAGGACTTTGTCCATACACAAATGCAGCTCTTTTTTTCATTGCTGGCTAAGTTAACCCAATACACTGTGCATTTGTTACCACCTTAAAGCATGCATTTGAACCGTTATTTTGTATGAGCTGACACTTTTTACTTCACGGTACCAATAACTAAACTTCTACTGGATGTTATGGAGAGTTTTGCCATGACATGCTTTTATGTAGTCATCGTGCACTCCTTGATACGTTTCTACTAGACCAGTTCAAAACAAAAGTACTGGATTTTTTACAGGTGCAATAGCCTTAAAAAAAAAAAAAAAAAAAAAAAAGCAAAGGAAAGAAGCAATATGAATAAATGAAGTAATTCCTCCATCCTTAGAAAACAGCAGAGAAGTGATATTTGCCACTCCTTTGTAAGAATTCTGCACACATCATGCTTGGTCTCAACTTGATAAGATTCAGAAGATGCCAATTCCCAGAGTAGAGCTCTGGACTAGGTATGGGCAAGGGAAAACACTGAAGAACCATTTTTATAAACCAGGGATTATTACAAATTTCTGGTTAAGTCAGAGTAGTATTTGCCATATGTGAGATCATTTCCAAAGACAAAGGAAGGAGGGCAACTTTTTCAAAACCCATAAAGACACATGACTTCAGAAACGCTAGGGCTTTTAGCTGCCTTGTTACTTGACCACATCTACCCGAGGCACTGCTAAGTCACTGCCTAACTTTGTGGGTACCCCTGCTTGGCCATTAGACTTTCTGAAGCCATTGGAGCCCAAACGTCTAAGAGCTAAGAGACTACTCCAGCTGAAGCACAGTAGTCGAATTATCCAAACACCCATTTAATTAAACACAGTCCATTCCCAGTTTTAAAGTCTAGAAGGGAGGACACCCATTTGAAATGTGAAGAATAAGGCTCACACCCCTCTGTAATGGCTACTAGATGTTGGCAGCATGATGCCTATTGCATCCTCCGGGCTGTGAGATGGAGTCACTCCTCTAAATTCCTCCCTACCCCAGGATGGGGCTTTGAGAAACCTGATCTAGTGGAAGGTATACCTGCCCATGGCAGCGGGGTTGGAACTAGGTGATCTTTAAGGTCCCTTCCAATCTAAACCTTTCTATGATTCTGTGTGCAATAGGATATGGGACATGCGGGAGTTGATCTGGTCTTCTGAAAGGATGCCTTCAGACAGGTAAGGATCCAGGCCTAGAGTGCTGTTGGAGCCTTTATGTAGATCTACATGATCAAATGCTGTTTCTACTCTGTAGCTGGTTTCCACTTTTGTTTCCATATTATTTTAAGTCACTGGTGCTGAAAAGTTTGGCTTTGTCGCAAAATACTGACTTCAGTATAACAGACACTGTGTGCAAAATATCCACACTGAACAGCACTCGTCACTAATGTAAGTTAAATCTCAATCAACCTATCTCCTTAAATGCTGAATAAAATTTAGAAAAGCCATACTTCAGCAACAGCAGTGGAATTACAGTTACAGACATCTACAGATTACCTCTCCAGCCATGTCTATGGTAACACAAGCCAAAAGTAGCTGGAAGTTTGCACTTGAATTCTCCAGATGAAGAATGTCAATTTAATTGAACCCAGATGATACCAATAAGGAGAAATCCCCTCTGCTACAGTAGAGACCATTGAAAGCTGCACCCCCCAGCAGAGACAGTCTGCAGGAGATAAGGAATTCTCTTTGCTTGAACTTGGCCCATTTTCTTCCCTACTGTGATGAAATCTATGGCCAACCAACAGAGATGCAAGGAAATTTCCCTGCAGCATAACACAACTTGACAATCAAAAAAGTAACATAAACAATGAGTTTCTGACTCCTGGAGATACCAGGAATGCTAAAGCAGTCATGTCTGTGTCCTTACCTTTATGGCAGCACTGAATTGCAGTGGAGGAGGAACATGTGGGGCACAGAGAAGTGGAAACATTTGGGCACTGCAACTCTCCTCTCCCAGTTCTGCTCCTAAACACTTTCTGCCCAATAGAGCTTCCCAAATTAATTTTCTGCACAAGTCAGCTGTAGGGTTAAATACCGGAGAACATCTGCTGGACTGTGTGAAGGGGAATAGCTCCATTGGCAGGTCATAGAGATCCAGGAAACATCAAAGCAGGTGTTTTTTTCCAGAATTAAGGAAGCATGGTACAATACATTGGGAAGATGCATCTCGTCTGTTCCACCTCGCCCTTGATTAGGTATCTGGTTACAAGAATATCAGAATTACCAGTAGCAATTTTTTTCTCATGGCACATTTTTAACATCTAAAGTCTTTTTCTAACCTTTGCAGTGTTCCACACCATCAGTGAAGTTTGCTCTTCATTTGCCACTAAGGCATGATCCTCTCATTGTCCAGATCTCTCCAAGAGGACACTTGGCCATGGTTGCCAGGACAGAGTCCTCTCCAACTTGTTCCATGAAACAACAGCTGTCTCAAGATCTTGATGAAAAATTGAAATCTTACTATTATGTCTCAGGTGCAACATTTTCCATGTGCCTCTTCAAGGCTATTAGTGTTCCTCAGAGGAAAGGACACTGCCAGTTGACCTGGGGACAGGGTTGTCTCCTCGATGCAGTCTCCAAACCCAAAAGCTTAAAGAGTCCAATATATTGTCCGATGACATCAATCACACAGAGTTAGACAGATAAATTATTTGGAAAGATCGTGGTCTTATGTATTCCTTGACTTGAGGAATGCGTTCCTGGACAAAAGTAAAGTTAGGCTGCAGTGAGTTAGTGGATGGTTTATGTAAACTTTAAAGGACTTCTTTTACAACAGAATTCCATGAGACCCCCCAGACTCAAAAAGAGGACAAGACCTGACAGATGTCAGTCAATGTATTACAGTCACTGTCATTGTGGGGGATACTCCTCTACATATAAATTAGGGGAAAGTTGGGTTTGGGGTTAGGACTAATGGTTGTAATATAGCCTACAGAAACAGCTACAAGGGTAGCAGAAGATACAGAATCAGTTTAGCAGACACCTTACATTTTCTTTCATTGTATGGCTATATACCAAGTTAGGGTTTAAGGTTGGGGATTCAGAATAAAACTAATCTAGAGTTGTTCATACTGCTGCATTCATGAGGATGGGCCCAGAGAGTTAAGGACAGGACCAATATTAGCAGCATTGAAGGTCTTGTTTAATTTTGTTGTGTGGATATGAGAAAGTATATCAGACAAATGTTTTAACTAAAGGCCAGAAAAGACAGGTAAAGGATTAGTATTATTTACACCCAATAGCTTGCTTTTTTTTTTTTTTTTTTTTTTTAAAGTATCATAGACTAATTTACCAGGTACCTGTTAGTTCATGGTTCTAGACTCCAGGCCAGCTAGCCTGTCACACAGGAGTGGGTCTAGGGCATTTTAATGATTTAAAAATCTAAAGCATCTACAGTTGTTATTGAAATATCTTTGCAGGGCCCCAGAATATAACTAGAGAAAAAGTGTGGAGTCTTCCACCTTATGTTGCTTTTCAATGAAGGGCTGGCAGTTTCTAACTCAAAGTTAGTATCACAGTTAGGATTAGACTTCTAGAACCTAAAAATACAGACAGGTCATTCTTGTTACACCCTGAAAAGTCTAGAAAAGTGCAGTGAGGACTCATTTTAGTGTTGTAGGTCCTTATATTAAGATTTAAAGTGGTGTCTGGCCCCATGAGTGCACTTAGGTTTGGGATTAGGACTGAGGCAAGTAATACAGATCCTGAAGACACAGGTAGGCACTTCTTGCTTCCTCATGCAGAAGCTAGAAAGGATTGGCAGGGAGGATGGTATGAGTGAACCTTTGGAAGCCTCCAGATACTTCTAATTTAGTGTATTGAAGCAATGAGATGGTACGGGTCAAGACAGCTATTGGTGGTACTGAAGATACTAAGAAGATACTACATTGCCTTTGACAATATAAATCAACATCTAGGTAATTTTAAAGATTAGGATCAGTGTTATGGAATGTAAAACTCTATAAATTAATTATTGCTGCATTCTGCAGAGTCTAGAAAGCAACTAATATACTAAGTACTATAAGTACTCCTCAGCCTTGTTTCATTTTTATGTAATGGCAGGTCCCCAGGAACCCTACAAGTTTGTATTAGGGATTTAGAATCAGAAGCATCTTGGAGAACAAACTATATTTGGTAAGCATTCAGGAAGATGGAAATGTTGGGAGAAAGACTGAAGCGGAGGGGCTCTGGGCAGAGAGAGCCCAGATATACTGTTTTTTGTTGTGTGAGCCACTTCCTTTCTTTATGACTTAGAGTTAGGATCTGGTTTTACTGTAGAAGAAAACGCATCTATACAAGCTACATTTGCTGCATCTTTCAGATCCCAGATCACTGTGGAGAAAAGTGATACTACTCAATGCTGTATAATATGGGGTTTCTGACCCAGAAGCCTTGCCAAATAGGTGGATGTTAAACTTAGGTTTAGTGTTTGAGAAGCTAGAGGATCTACACACACTAATCTAACAGTATCACACAGGGCCTAGACAGATATGATGAAGACTAGTATTAGTAGGGTTCTCTGCCCTGTGTTGCCATTGAATATAGGTGTCGTGGTTTAGCCCTAGCCAGCAACTAAGCACCACGCAGGCACTTACTCATTCGCCCTTGACCCAGTGGGATGGGGAGACAATCAGGAAAAAAAAAGTAAAACTTGTGGGTTCAGATAAGAACAGTTTAATAGAACAGAAAAGAAGAAACTAATGATGATAATAATAACAATAATAAAATGACAATAATAACAAAAGAATTGGAATATACAAAAGAATTGGAATGTACAAAACAAGTGATGCACAATGCAATTTCTCACCACCCACCAACCGACACCCAGTTAGTCCCCGAGCGGTGATCCCCCCACCCCCAATCCCCCAGTTTATATACTAGACATGACAGCTCATGGTATGGAATACCCCATTGGCCACTTTGGGTCAGCTGCGCTGGCTGTGTCCCCTCCCAGCTTTGTGTGCCCGTCCAGCTTTCTCACTGGCTGGGCATGAGAAGCCGAAAAATCCTTGACCTTAGACTAAACACTACTTAGCAACAACTGAAAACATCAGTGTTATCAACATTCTTGTCATACTGAACTCAAAACATAGCACTGTACCAGCTACTAGGAAGACAATTAACTCTATCCCAGCCGAAACCAGGACAATAGGCAATGGACAGGCTGGGTTTAAGTTTCAGTTCTAGGACCTAATGCATTTGTCAGCATTGTTATTGGGATGTATTGAAGTAAAAAGAGTACAAGACAATGCTGTTGCTAGTGACGCTGAAGGCCCTGTGTTGTCTTGTTGGGTGATCTGCTACATGAGCCAAAGTACATTCAGGTTAAGGTTCAGGTTATGGTTAGTGTTAGACAACCCAAAGCAGCCAGACAAGTTAGTCTTGCACTCTGCAGGGCACAGCAACCCAGAACAGGACTGGTGTTAGTGCAGTTTTACAGTTACCCCAGAGGCAGTGAGGGCTTGGGTTACGGTTAGAAAACCTACAGCAAACAGCCAGTTTATTTTTGCAGCATCCTGAAAAGTCTGGATACTTAGGGATAGGATTGACGTTAGGGGTGGTTCCGGGGTTTGTCTTGTGAGTTAGAAGAAGAAATGACCTGGCTTCGTATCACATTGGAGGTTTCAGGTGCTACAACCTAGTGCACTTAAAGACTGTATTTTTGTGGTGCCCTCCAAGGCCCAAGCTGTAAGACAATACTGGAACTTTGTGAGGTGAAGGCCTTATGCTACCTCTGAACATCTGAATTACTGACTGGGTAAATAGGGCCAAGGATAGGGTTGGAGCTAGCACTATCATTACTGTGACTTTCTTCAGAGATGAAAAAGGAAGAGGGATTACTGGTGATGTGAGGACCTTCTGTGGTGTCCCAGGCTATGAGCTACTGTTCTACTTTTCATGCTAAGATTATGATTTAGAGTTACAGTTAGGACCTAAAGCAGCCAGGTGGATTATTTTCACTATATAGGTCTATGTCCAGGAAGTTGGCAACTTTTTAAGAAAAGACTTGTGAAATTTAAAGTTGAAGTCTTATGTTACATCTTAAGGTAGCACTTTGTCCCATGACAAAATCTCATTTTAAGGTTAGAGTTAGGGTTAGAGAAACTAATAGACTCAAAACTTACCCTCACAGAGCTGTGACAACCCAAGGATGAGTGTTAGTGGGCTAAAGAGAGGGGTGGATTTGGTTCCCTGATGACCTACCAGACTGAGGGAACATTTTGTGGTCCCGTGATTACTATAGCTAACAGTATTAGTATACACCCTGCAGACACTAAGGGAGAAGCAGCTAAGAGTTGAAGAGCTTAGGCTGACTCTTCATTTCTGAACTCCTATGTGGGTGCATTTCAGGCTAGGGTTAGGGTTACAGAGGCAAAATTGCCAGATAGCTTATTTTTGTTGCATCCTGCATATGGAAGAGCATTATGGGGAGGAGTGGTGTATGTGAGGTCCAGGAGCTTATTTACGACTTCAAGTACCGTTTGGCTTCCTGGAGACATCTCACCTTGAGAGTGTATTGTGATTTTCATAAAATGCCTTAAACCAAGGTGGCAGGGTGAGGGTTGCATTTTAAGAGACTATAGCAGGGAGAAAGTCTGTTCTTGCTGTGCCTTCTTCATTCTAGAAAGATGGGACAGGATCTAGATAACCAAAAAGCTGTCTATCCCATACAGTAAATAACAATACAAGGAGTAGAGCTCTTCTTCCCGACAAAGTTTTCTGTGCTCTGCAGTACTGAAGAATAATAAACTTTCTGGCTGCATCTGGTTCTGTAAAACCACTCTGCTCCCTCAAGATTTATCCCAAATCTGCACCCAAACTCAGCCTGAAATGTGCTTAAGCAGGAGTTATGTCACACTCAAGCTACACTTCTCAATCTCATCAGCTGCCTCCCCCCTTACTGCCTGTAGCATGCAAGATGGCACATCAAGACCTGAACCATGAAGACAGGTGGATGGGGAGCAGTACCTTCCCTGAAATCATCGCAGAAGGGCTCGGGGCTGCCAAACACGTCTTCTCACCTCATCCTTCTGAGCTCTGCACACACAGTGAGAAAAACATGTTTGGCTGCTTCCAGCTCTTCATCCCTACTCCCAACCAGAAGTCCCAGCCTGGGATGTACAAGGACTCTCCATGCATATAGAGACATAAGGGAGAGCCTTCAGCCCATCAGCAGTTTTTTACCCTCTGCCTGGCCCCTGCACCACCCACAGGGAAGGCATTTGGGTTTCACAAACAATCCCTATCCATAAGCTCAGAAAAAACCAAAAGGCTGTACCTACCCAAAGTCACGATAGAAGGATCTTGCCCCTCAAATACCACTTCTCTCATTAAAACCCTCCTAGCTCTGCAGAAGGCATCAAGAATATTTTCTTTCGCTCCTCCAACTCAAATCTTAAACCTGACATTAGCTTAGCATATTCCCTCATTCCTGATGGGACCTTTTCTTGGAATATGAAAGACACTGGGTCATGCACAATGAGGTAATGACTTCAACCTCCAGAGCAGAACTCTTCTTTCCCAAAGCCTTGTTGCTGCAGAGGAACTTAAGAAAAATGTCTCTAAATGCATTGGGATCTGCACCCCACAACCAAGGCAGTTCTATAGACAGGACCATGCCCTGTCTTACTTGAGTGTCTCTAACTTCTGTTCTTTCCTGCCTTTTTAGGAACTGCAGGATGCAGCAAGGACAGCCCCTCTGGCTGCTTTAGGTTTTCTTCCTAGTTCTAACCATCACCCTGACAGCAGTAAATATACTCCAAGACAGCGCCAGCCTTAAGCCCATGAACAGTTGTCTCTCTTACTCTCTGTGCCCTGCATAAAAACACTGTCTAGATGCTTTATATCCCCATATCCTAATTGTAATCCCAGCCCTAACATCAAAAATTCCCAGGGGACCATAAGCTACATTAAAAGCCCTGATTCCCTTTAGTATGAATCCTCTCCCTATCCTTCTGGTCTGTGCAGGATACAGCTAGTATAACTTGTTCGGCTGCCTCATTTTCTCTAACTCTAACCTGAAATGTATTGCGAAATGTAATTATATAGCAGGACACAACAGCCTTCAGCCCCCATAGTTTATTGCCTAGGCTTTACAGGATGCCTGAGTAAAAATGTCTTTAAATGCATTAACTTCTGCAATGAGAAATCTACCCCTAAAGTCATATGTAGCCCATGGGGCCATCCCATTCCTGAAATCAGTTGTCAGAGAAGCAAAAGCAGCCAGACAGGTTATTCTTGTCACAACCTGCAGAGCCCATGAAGGCAGGGGGAGAGATGCTTTTAGTGCGGCACTCGCACTCATGTCATGATTTACAGAAGTGGCTGGTCCCCTGAGTACATTTGAGGTTAAAGCTGTTTAGGAGTTTGGAGCCTAAAGCATTTTAGGACTTCATTACTGCAGCATCCTGCAGCGGCTGGACAGGGAGATGGGATGTAAAAGGGGACTGTAGTACATCGAGCAGAGGGTCTCTTGCTGTTTGACCTGCTACCCAGGTACATTTCAGGTTGGGGTTAGGGTTAGGTTTAGGGTTTCAAAACCTAAAGCAGGCAGACAGGCTATTCTTGCTGTATCAGGTAGAGCACAGAAAGTCAGTGAGCAGAGACTTGTTGATAGGCAAAGTCCTTGTCTAACACTTGAAGATATTAGCCTAGTGATCCAGAATCTACCGTATTTCAAGTCATAATTATGGTAATACTTTCCAGGGCCTATAAAGTAACATATAATTCTGCTGCTAGGGGAGCTGGAGGACCTTCTCAGCCCCTGACAATGTGACTTGGTGCCTTGCTGCACAGCCAGCTAGGGCAGGGGTAGAGGTTGGTATCCTTGTCTTTATGGTCAGGGACTGTGTTAAGGACACTGAAGTGTCTTGAGTTAACAGGACTCAAAACTTGATGCTGTCCTTTATTTCAGGGACTGTTTTCTGAGTATTTCACGATGGATCCAAGTGAGAGCCAAGGAATCTTAGGCATGCAGGAACCTTTTAACTCTGAATGCCCCAGGGACATGAGAGCTGGGAAGAGACCTGGTGCGTGTGGGCATCAAGGCTGAATATTCTCTGTTATTGAAGGGCTTTGTTTCCTGGTTATAGTACAGTTGAGGCTGGGGTTTGGGTTAGCATGTGGGAGTCAGTTGCTTTAAAAAAAATGCCTGCTTCTGATGGCCTCCATCTTACAAGGGGCATGCTCCGTAAATGCTGAATTGTTTTGTCTGCAAGTGTCTTCAATGGCGCCTCTGACGGCCCTGAACAACCGCTCAGGAGCAGCCATCCCGCTGCCTCCCCAGCCTCACTGCTCCCTTCGGAGCAGGTGGGTGCTGGCAACTCCCTGAGCAGACCGACCACAGCAGCTCGGGAGAGATGGGACAGGATATATGTCTCCAGCCTTAGACACTTCAGGAAGTAGGTAGCAACAAATGTCTCCTTACCGGGATAACCTGGTGAAGCCGTGATTTTCCCCCCCTCCACCCATGCCTCGAGCTCTCTTGGTCCACCCCGGGATGCCCCTCTGTCTTTCTGCCTGGCGCAGATGACCGCTTCTGTGCTCCTCTCACTGCATGTCTGCCTGTGGACTTGGTGATGTGTGTTAGACATCAATTTCTGATTCCCGCAGGTCAGCAGGTAACCTTCATAAGTAAACGAACATCCAAATTAAAGACAGACATGTTTCAACACGGGAACTTAATCTGATTCCGAAGGTGAAAGATCAAGTTTATTAACTAAGCCACCCACCTCCCCAGGAATATTACATGAATTAAAACCAGACTTCCTGGTGTTATATATGCAACGGCTGTCAACAGCATAAATTATGCCTGAAGAGGTTTTAGCTGCTCTTCTGAAAAATATCAAAACTTCTTCTTCTTTTGATTTAAGGCTTGCTCATTTTTTTTTAAATTTATGTGGACAATATCCTGTCTTCTTACAGACTTGGGCAGTTGCAGCAAGCTGTCCCTTAAGGGCACAAAGCAGATATCCAAAGACTTACAATATTTGTCAATGAAAAGACCTTTTTTGTTGTTTGAATGAGAAACCCTCTTTAAACTGGCCATTCAAAATGAGATAATATGCTCCAGCCACATTCATCTCTGAAGCCTACTAATAGGATAAAAAATTTATTTAAAAAGTAAGACTTGAATTACCAGTTCCTTTACAATCATTAAGGGCATTAGATCCACATAGTTTATGGCACTTCTCATACAAACACTAAGTGCTAAAAGTCAAGATGAACAGCTGATCTCGAGTATAATCAGTGTTGAAAGTTACTGCAGGGGCTAGAAAAGCTGACAGTTCATTTGTAGCACAAAGAGGAATTACCATACCATTTATGATAGACAAAGTTTGAACTAATAAGAAAGAAATTACTTTCCCTCCAGTAGTCATACTGATTAGCCATCTTTTCACAGTACTTCCTTGAATGGAGATGAGCATTATTGACTTAATTCAGTTCAGGCTGGTGTAAATCAGGACAAATTCAGTTTTAATCAGTGGCATTAGGCTCATACAAATAAGTCCTTCATTATATTTTCTCTGTGATCAAATTACTGCATGTGAGCTTCAGCATGTAATAATTTGTTCTAGGTTCCCCATCAGTGCTTAGAGTAAAACGTTGTAACAATAAATGTAAAGCCTCCCACCAGAATTAATCTGGTAAGCTGCGTGCTATGGCAAGGCTCACATATACTTTGTACTTGGCATGGAGGAGAGGCCACAAGATGTGTTGAAAGCTTTCTGGAGAAATAGTCAACCGTGGGCAGTAGTTCCCTGGTTCTTTCTTGAGGAATCTTGACAAAATCAAAACCAGCCATCTACTTTTATTTAGTTATTTATTTAAAAAGAGAATCACCAATCAAGCCAACTGCAGCTGGGTGAGTTGACAGTCATTGAGCGGATTAATTTTTTATGTGTGCTTGTGAATTATCTGAAAACACAGCACAATCCAGAAATGTATCCATTCATGAGTACTACTCACCATTACTTGCAAAAATGCTCTTCTGTGAAAGCAGTACTCTTCTCTAGAGTGATAAAAGCCATCTGAACAAGGGCATGTTAGAGACACTGATGCAACACCACCCTGACCTACTAGGTCTTTATAAAATCACTTTCCCATTAAGTTCTGAATAATTTTGATCCTTATATATATACTTCTGCACCTTCTCATTGGAATGCTACATTGGGCACATGGTTGAAATGGCAGTCCGGAGCGCCTGGCTGCCTCCCTTACTCCCTTACAGGCCACCTCCTCAGCCACTCAGTGTTACCTACTCCAGCGTCCACTTTGGGGGAAGTTTTGATGTATGACGTTCTTGTCTCTGGTCTTTGATTTCAGTTTGGAAACAAGCCATACACAACAGAAATACAGTTGCAGCCTTACCTCTGGGTGTAGAAGTGTTTTGTTTGCAGGCAGATATTAAAAATTACCCCGAGCTCCCAGTTCTCATCCTCGCGGGGAACTTTCTGAAGTTCTGGTGATGCAGACTGAGTGACACCACATGTGACCACAGTGTGAGAGGGGTGTCCATCATACATGCACAGGCACATCTACGAGGGTCAACAGCAGAGCTTTCCAAAATATCCAGAAGTGTGCACTTGCACTTTTTGGACATGGCTGCAGGACTCACTAAGAGCTTCAGATGCCCCATATTGACTTGTGCGCACGTACAAATGTGCAATGCAGAGACACAAATGTCCTTTATCCAAATGAACGTGAGCAGTTTCCAACAAGGCTGTGGTTTTCTCCTCGCTGGGTGCACAGGGAGAGCTGGCATCACCAAAACCCGCAGCTCCCAGTGCCGCAGCAGGAACAAGCGAGAGGCACTGGGGTTACGGGACATTTGCAGCGCTGCCTGAAATCACCATCAAGGCGAACAAAAGGAAACTGTTGGGAAGTGCTGAGCCTGGCGTCCTGGCAGAGCTGGCTGGGTTTGCCGGCGGCACAGCGGGGCTCTGTCCCCACCCACACGTCGCGGACTGGCACCACGGCGTCCCCAAGAAGAATATACCCGTTTCTTAATGAGAAATTCAGTGATTTATCTGATAAGGGAGCAATTATCTGAAGACAATATCATCATTTGTGGGTAGGAAGCCACCCTCCGTCACGCCAGGGATGTGACCAAACACAGTACATGTTTTACTTTGGACTAAGCATTCCCTTTCATCTAGACTGTGGCTTCCTTTCACAACTGTAGCTGGCTTGCATAAAGCTACCTTTCATCTGATTTCCTAATAAATAAGTTTTTAAATTCACATGGGGTCAGTCACTGGTGACTAGAATATTTTCTGCAGGAACATGTCAGAGCAGGTATATAACACACCTACTACAACATACCTTAATAAAGAATGAATCCTACAAGAGTATATCACAGCAGTGCATCTCAAACACCACAAATTGGCTGCGAGTGCCCTTCCCTCCCCTATCACCTCAACACTGCACTGCAGAAGTGAGCTGCAGGGAGACCCCAGACATCCAATTTCTCCCATAGTTGTCCTCATTCCCTGTTTTCTCCTAGAGAATGTTTTTAAAGGTGCTTACTTCCTCTGAAGGAAGAGGGTAAAGCTCAAATTCCTATAAAAATCTGCTTCTAAACTCTTGAAAGTGGAAATAGTTTCTCCTGCTGGGAAAACAGCAGCAGCTTTAGAGCCCATTCAGCTGCATCTGCTGGGAACCCCAGCATGCCCCCGACCATGAGCAAATCTGTCCTTCTGCGAGCAAAGGCGGATCTTCGCCTCCTTCTAGGCTGTAGATAATCATATTTCTTTACATCAGTGTTTATAGGCGAGCAGACCTTGAAGGCCGTAGGGGTGAAGGGCAACATTCACTTGCTTCAAGTTCAGCATGCATTTAAGTGATTTGCAGGACTAAGACGGCTCAGAGTCCTGCAGAACTGAGTCACAACTAGTCATCATCCTACAGTTACACTTCTGGTCCCTTTATTACAATGAAGTAGTGGCTCTTCTTCATCTATTTCAAACCATACAGCACATAATCCTTAAAGAACATAATCCAAATCCCATTGCTCCCAATGCAGATGATTTAGTCTTTATCACAGAATACAACTACACACAGAGCTGGAATATACATGGCTTTGAAGTAACCTTTAATAAATTTATTTACTTGCTGCTGCTTAAGAAAAATCCCTACCATCAGATCTTAATCTCTTCCTGCAGAAAACAAAGAACAGATTTTTCAGTTTTGCCTGTTTCCTAGTTGCTATTACCAATGCACTGGCATTAGTTTAGAAGAAGACTGTCCTACTAAGCATGACTATCCTTTTTAAAAAATAATTGCTAGGGGCGACTTAGAACAGGCTCAAAGAGGGTAGAGAGGGAGATGGGGAAAGAAGAGAACTGCTTTTGTTTTGATCCGCTGCCCTCACAGTCCCTCAAATCCTCTTTGATTTAGCTTCTTAGACTGCTTTCACCATCCTAAACAGCCAGAATCACAACCTAATTTCTCCCATGTCAGCAGTAATACTAAAACTGAATCACAGCTACCAGTTTTATCTCTATTGCATTTTTTTTTAATTATATGCTACAACATATCTGTGATGCAACTCTATAGGCTACAGCAGAATAGTTGTCCAAACTGCCCAGCAGATATTAACTCTGATGCTGGGCTTTCCCCACATGTGATTCCCATATGTTGGAAAAATGGGATATCACAGTTTGGAGCCCCTTCTGCATCCAATGTGGATACTTTGGAAGACACTCTAGCTCTCAAAATCTGTATTAGCACGGTGTTAAGTCTGAGATTGTATCGTAGCTTAGGGGTAAAATATTACAGAAATACTATTACGAGCCCCAGACAGGCAATCCAAATCTAGGAAATTGTCACTAAACATTAAAAAATAAAGTAAAAAGAAAAAGATACTCAAAGGCACGAGACACCTAAGTAATTCTTCTTAGAGTAATACTATGTGAGGACTGAACAGTTATGATTAGCTCTTTGTTCACAGTCTCTAAATTTTGAGACATCTGATTTTATTTCTTAATCATGTCACTCAAGAACAAATACAAATGCTGCAAGCTTGTCAGGATGGACACATAACAGGAGAGAAATGAGGAGTAAAAATACTCCAAGTGTCTTCAGGAAGGATTAGGGCTATGCTGGAACAGCACCCACGTGGGGTTGCTCCATATACGCAGTTTATAATCTTATTCTCAGGAAACTGCTGAGAGATATTAGCAGGCGGGAGGGGAAGTACTTCATACTCAAGTGGCTGAATAACATTTTGCAGCTTTTATTGAGACACTGCCCAGAGCTGCAATTTATCCATATCAGGGCTGACAAGCCTTGGGGTTTCTTTTTCACTATTGCGTATGTTGCGCTTGTGGCAGAGATGCTGAACAGTATCAGCAAAGCATTATCTTAAATGCAAAGACTCTTGCAGCTGTTGGAATCACCAGTGTTACAGGAACATTTTTTTCCCATGTCCTGGAGTCAGCAAAGGCAAGGCTAAAATGGGAAACCTGAAATGGGTCCCTTCAGTGAAGACATGCAGACAATCACCTGCCTAAGTATCCCCTATGCAAAAGAGTAGGGATGCTAGCAGGGACATTGCCACACTGACCCCATTCCCTGCACCTCCTCCTCTCCCTCCAGAGTTGTAGGTACGAGGGGAGATGACCAAAACAGTGGCTCTACCACTGTTCATGTCCCCTATGGGAGAAGGAGTCAGTACGGGGCTGGAGCAGAGCTTGGGAAAGCCCCGACCAGGACCCTGGTGAAACCATGGCATGGGAAGAGCGCTGTCTTACACCATGGTGAATGGGAAGGGAATCTGGTGCTTCTAAGATCACTTTAACTAGCTAACATACAAATTGAGGCAGAGAGCTCTGTACTCCCATCAGAGGCCCTTCCTCCATTTTGCAGCTCTCCTACCAACCCCCCGGAAGCAAAAAAGCAGTTTATAGGACTGCTGAAAATAATTGTTTTCCAGAACTTTTTGAACCACTGTTTGCATGGGTTTTTCTAACTGTGTCCACACTTCAGCTTCTGCTGGTGTTGTTATTACAGAAGGGGCTGGGAACAACAACATTTCAAAGAATAAAGGAGGCTTTGGTTGCAAAAGCATTTCCCACAGCTGCCCAGTTGGTATAGCACTGCCCCAGGCTGCAGTTAGGAGACCGTTTTCCGTAACAGTAAAGCTTGTTTAAGAAACTCTTGCCCTCGGCCTGTTGTTTCTGTCCTTGTGCTATATTTCAGCATCTTTTTGCTTGCACCAGTGCAACTGTTTGTCAAACCATGCCATAATGCAAATCATGGAAATGATCTGAATTAAGAAACCTTCCAAGAAAAAGTTGTGGGCTTGCGGGGGTTGTTTTTGCCTTTAATGCGTCATTTCCATGTCTGGTTGAGAAAGCCCTGCAAACAGTATAACGAAGGAGACAGTGAACTTCAGTGCAGGCAGGAAGAATGGCAGCTTGGAGCAGGGATTTTTTTAAACAGCTTTGCTGTCAGAGAAACCACGTGTGTAACTGCAGTGCGAGATCCTCAGGCAGTGTGGGCTGTGCCCTGCCCTGATATAGCCCTTCTGCTCAGCCATCCTCCTCTCCTGCCATTCCCCCCCACTGTGGGTTTGGGAGGGCATGCTCAGATGCCGTGAGCTTGCTGTCTTCCACCTGTTTCTTCAAGAGGTTTTATGATACTGAGGTTTTATGTTTTTATTTTCACCACTCCAGGTGTTCACGTAAAAGGGAAATGGAATTCATGCTTTGGCTTTTGTGATATTTTTGTTTTCAGACTCAAGTTCCCCAAGAGAACCTTAACTCTTCCTGGCCCTCAAGCACAGCCTAATCCCACTGCAGATGATCTCTATCTAATGGCCTGAAAAGGAACGTCAGGAGGCTGCCAGTAAGAGCTTCTCTGTCATGTCAACAAATCACCCAATAAAACCATGCAGGCAGATTGGACAAGGCATTAAAAAAAAACAAAACAAACACAATTTTAGACCGTCTTTACACACAGGGTAAAGAAGCAACAGAATCCAAAATCAGTAGATCTGTTCCCTCCACAGTTCTTCTTTAAAACTGGTATCTTGTCAGTTAGTTAGATTAGTGATGAAAAGGAAATAGAAAGATGATACTGGCTAGACTGCAGGGATGTGATAGTAAGATTCCACTGCTTATTCATGATGGGTTAATTTGAAAGAGAAAAGACATCTTTCTGAACAGCCCTCATGATAGTCTTGTGAGAATAAGCAACAGACAGAGTGGAGCCCATCTGGGATTTTACCAGTTAGACTCTCTCAGGGCAAAGACCTTGTATTACATTAAAATATTAACTTGAAAGACACCGTTTGACTCTTGCAGAAACCGTATTGCACATATTAAGCTGGAATTGCATATAATGTTATGTCATTTTTATCAGTTACTTCACAACTGTGTGTTTTGTTCCTGCATCCAAGGCACTGGTTTCATTAATTTAATTTCATCTTATCAGGCAACAGCCAAACAGATGCTCAGTGAAGATGAGGAGAAGAAAACAAAAAGCTTTTTCACTCTAAGGGCTCTGCTGTATGTCATGGGTTCTTATACGGGCTCACAAATCACTGGTGATAAAATGGATGCTTACTGCAAACCAAAGACATCAGCCCAAGAAGAGGGAGCCAGAAAGCCGACTGTGTGTGACAGTAGCTGGAATGAACTTTAAACCAGTTGTTCGCTGTCATATAAAATGTCTCTACTGGAGTCATAATTTTTATTACTTATTCATACTTGCAGAGCAGTGCTGCTACAGCAACTGTGAAAGAGGATTATCATGTAGAAACACAGCAGCAGGCGTGCTGGACAATCAGGCTTACAATCCTAGCATACTTGCATATTTTCTCTAAACACAGAACTGCAATATTTTCCTACACAAGCAGCAGCAATACCCTTCAAAAACAAGCTTGATTCTTTGGTGTTTTATCAACTAATACTGAACATGCTTTTCAAGTTCATAAGAAACCGGGTATTTCTCTGTCCAAAACCATTTGTAAGAAGAATTCCTGCCCTTGTTTAACTGGCTGCAATCTGTGCAGAGGGGTTCTTGACAGGGCAACCACAATGGACTAGATATTTCTTTATATCAATATTTTCAAGAGCGACAGTTAAGTATTTCAGTTAAACTATATCACCCTAAAATGAGATGGCTTCTAAAATTCAAGATCAAAAGCACCAGCAGCAGAGAAAAACAGGAAATTTTAAATCTAGGAATGAAATTCACATCAAAGGATGCTGTGCTTCCATTTCTTCATCATAGCGTAAACAAATGAGATAAATCCAGGCCATTCACTGTTCTGGATTTCAAATGGGATTTATTGATTTTAACACACTTGGAGCATTAATACGTGATATAGTCTACCAAAGGTTAACCACAAGACTGTACTTATTCTCTGGTTCGGTCCTTCTATGTGCGTGAGCATGGAAGTTTCCAAAAAAAGTTCAGTATTACTTTATTGCCAGGACAGGACAAATGTCCATCTAACTCCAATTTCAGGTCTCTGACCATGGCAAGGAGCAGATCCTTCTAGAAAGATTACAACAGATTATAGATCAGTTCTTCCACTGGAGAGGAACCATAAGAAATTTCTTAGGCCAGAGGCTAACCTTACTTAAAGGCTACTGACAAGCTATGAAATCATTAATCTAGGTTGAGGGGAAGGAAAATGTAGATTTCTCTTGCTTTTGGAAAAGTATAAAATCCATCCACATCTCAGCTTTTGGGGGATTCCCCTGCAATTAGGAATAAAGTTTGGGGTCTCTATACAGTCTGCATCTCCCAGACCACACCATAACTAATCCATTGTGCATATTACTTGGCAAGAAATGCCTCAACACATCCTGGGAGTTTGGAAGGCAGGCTTGCTCATCTTCAGAAACGGCATCAATATACCTTAGAAATAGCTGAGCTGATCCAATGCCCGGTGTCTTGGCAAGGCACTGAAACAGCCGGATGGCTGCTGGCACCAGGCTCTCTCAGCCAAAACTAGCTGGGGAATCTCTGCTGAACTGCATTTAGTTCTCACATCAAAAGTTTTGTTGATAACAGTCAATAAATATTTTTAGGGAACATTTTAATAAACACTTCTTTTTTTCTTTTTTTTTTTCATTTTTGCAAATCTGACAGCGAGTATTTTCCTTCACCCATAACACCACTACCCAGCGGACTCAAAGAAACCAACCAGTGTTGCATGAGTCTCTGGCCTCATTTCTCCCACGGATGCAGGAGCCATGACATAACAGGTCAGACATGGGCTGGGCATTAGGAGACCGGGATCTTTGGGTAGCTCGGCACTGACTCATTGTGGCCTTGGGAAGCCACTCATTCTCCCTCTGCATCCCTGTTCCCAGCTGGTAAGTGGAGATAATGTTGTTTACCCATCTTCATAAAGTGGTCTGACTGATGAAGGTGGAAAAACACTCATAGACTATCATGCTGAAGATACCAAACCTAGGGAAAATATAGAGATAAACCAGATGTTACTGATGGTCTGACTGCTCTTGGAAAGATTCCTTAGAGTGATGTGATCAGATATGACAGTGGATGAAAAAGAAATAAAACAGAAGCTAGTAAAATATTAGGGGTGACAACAACACAAAGCAACAACAACTAGCCTGTAGGAAAAGAAAGTCCCTGGTTTGCCGATGGCTGCAAAATTGGCCAACAAAATGCCCAAGGAAATGTTGAGTAGATGAAGACTCGTTTGCCTTGAGTGCCTACAGTTCATCGATTTTAATTTAGCAGCATTCACTAGAAGTCATTCTTGGTTTATTCTCCCATCAATTTATTTGAACCAGTATGTCTTTAAAGTCAACCAAATGTAATAAAAGGATATTTTCCAGCATATATTGTTGCAACAAAGAAGAGAACAGTGGAACACATTTTTCCCAAACCATTTACTAGTCTCCAGGGAGATATAATTTCCTTTCGAACTGAGCTACGTTTCAATTCATAGGACATTTTTATTAGCCATTTTGGACTAAGTAATTGACTCTTTTGGAAGCAGTTCCCTTATTGTCGCACTATCAATTAGTCAACGAAATATCATAAGGTAAAGTGAGAAACTGACAAGATATGCATCTGCTCCTGCTCGGCACTTCGAATAAAACTCTCCTTCTTTTACTCAGCTGCTTAGCTGATACTCACAACTTCATTCGAATAAAACTCTCCTTCTTTTACTCAGCTGCTTAGCTGATACTCACAACTTCATATCGCCATATGCAAATGAGCAACAATTCATTTCTTTATGTGGAATTGTGGAAAATACCGCTGTGTGAAAAAGTCAACAAGAGCATTCCCACCCTCAGTAGGTAGGAGCATGGTGTAAAGCAGGAGGAGACTGCTGTATGCTGTGTTAAGTGGACCTCTTCTGAAAGCAGATGCCGTAATTCACACTGGACCACAGAAGGGACAAGTGCTTACTTCAACATGAAGTTGCAGCTCAAGAATGATGGCATCTTGCAGGTTTGGGGGACAATACAGTAAATACCTGCTTCCCTTGACTGGCTGATGCAGTACTCTGGATCACCAGAGCTGCTGCTGATGCAGAGAAAAACAATAGAAGATGAAGGTATGGTAGACTGAGCTCTCGAGAAGAAAACCAGCAAACAAACAGAAGGTAGAGCCTCTGGACCCACCAGCTATGTACACTGAGTCTGCTTTGTGTAACTGCAACTGAACAAAACCACCGCTACACACCAGGGATTTGGGCACAGAGTCGTGTATGTACACTATGCATTTTGGGTTGGATGTAGTTTTCTTTCATGCTCTGTTTTGAAAGAACTTACTATACTGGACAGTTAAGGAGTATAGGAAAGTTCGCAGTTAGTGACTAGTTGGCCATTGCCACTTGCTTTTATATTAATTCCTTTTTTGTCAAAGAAAGATCAATAGCACATGCTCGGCACAAAACTAATGTAATCAACGCCATGTTTTGAAAGATTAAACTGCAGCTTTGTTGGGAACTATCAGAAAAAGTCATCTGAAAACCTGAAAATACTCTTGGGCAGTGGAGTGCATAAAGTATGTATTACAAAGGCCAGAAAGAAGACGATAATGAAACCTTCATTATTGCAGACTGGACTGAATCACCAATATTCGTGTGACATGATATGACATGACATATGACTGTTACCAATGAAATCTGATTAGCAACTTCAAGTACAGTAGCTTTTTAGAGCTGTATTCAAACAATGAGGAAGAATTAAAGATCCAGGCAAAGTTTCACAAAGCAAATAATTTCCTTTTAATTGAAACCATAAGGGCATATTTTTGGATGCAGTGAATGCTCTGGAGCTGTTGCTTCATTTGAACACAAGTGATTTTAAGCGTATTATTACATGAATATATTGCACTACATCCCTCACTTGAAAAAAAAAGTCATGGAAAGGCAGCAGAAAAATACATTTCCCTCATCCCTCCCATTCTGAATGTGGCATACCAGCAAGCTTTTGGCATAGCAGCTTATATTAATACTACACATCTATATGGGAATCATATACTACATTTTTATGTTGCAGTCTTAGCCAATGTTTCCTTCTTGTAAAACATCCAAGGTTTCTGGTAGAAGCTTTATTACAAAAGATGCATTGTTTCCACTGAGTTATGCAGTAAGAATAATCAGGCAAAATTGTGATATTAACCCTAATGGAAACAAGACATCCCTTATTATCTGCTGTTGATGAAACTTTGTGATTTGAAGAGACCCCAAAGAACTATGATTAGTTTCGGAAAGGTAGAGAAAATGATATTAATTTCTATGTCTTCATTTTGCAAGCTGTCTGGTCTTAAAGACATCCTTAATAGAGGCAGAAACTCTGACAGCTGCAAATCTTTGCTTGTTGGCCCCCTGCGCAGGGGAAGGGATGAGAGCTGGGGAGTGGGGCAAGGCAAGTACTGCAGTGGCGTTTTGCCAGCTGGGGACACGGTAACTGATGGTCTGCAGAGGACACACTGATCACATGAGATTTTGGTTGTTTCCAGTTGCTAAATGTCATGAAAATAAGCTTAAACACTTTAAATAGTTTCTGCACATCACTTTCCCATTGCTGTGGTTACTTCAGGTGTGTTCTGTGATCACAGATTAAATGTTCTGGTCAGTTTTAAGGGGAAGAGCAGACAGCAGGGCTCAATCAAAAAATAGAAGCGAAGCACTTGTGTGCATATGTGGCTGAATTGCAGGGTTTTTTTTCCACTGAACCCATAGTATAATGGTGTTAAAGGACTTCTCACAGCAGTCCTGACAGGAAAGTAACATGAACAGGGAAAATGTGGTCACACAACTACTACCTCAGCAGAGTTGCCCAGTGGGGGATGCACACAGTGCGAGTGCTGCAGCCTGGGCAGGTCGAAGTGCCACACATGGGAAGAAGAATCACTTCTTTTCTCCCTCACAGTTCATTAAAAAATGAGGCTTTTAATGAGATTTGAGGTAACACAGGTTATCACACTGTTTGCTGGCTTAAAACAAGAAAGGTACAATGCCTGTCCACATAAAGCTGTTTGCATGAACTCATTTGTGCTGTCAGAGTCCAAAGCTGGCTGGGGAAGGTATCTCTCCTTGCTCAGAACAGGAGAAACTGCCATTTTGTGAGTAATTTAGGATGCAGAACAGCATAGAGAAGAAGTCATGCTCTCGTTCATAAAAACTTAGGTAAACATATGTGTATGTAAATAAAGTAATTACATAAACTAAGACTTTACTCTCTGTGTCCAGCTAATCAGATCACAGTGTTAAGGAGACAGTTCCTTTGTATTCAAAGAGGAAAGGGATATTAAATAATAATTTGGATTTACCAACTCATCCACTATCATATTGTAAGAATTACAGCTGAGATCCAATTCAACAAGTTTTTCAACAAGTTTCTATGATGCTGTGAAGCTGTCAAAAACACGTAATGATTTTTGAGTACACAGGAAATATTTGTAAACGTAAAGTTTAGCAAATATTTAAGCAACATGCTTTGCTAGTGAATTTAGTATTTTTTTTTCTCCATTTTTCAGTATAACTTGCACAACTGCTCCATACCATGTAATAATGAGTTCTGACAATCCCTTGTCAGAAAGTACCTGTGACACCCACAGCACTATAAGAAAATCATATTAATTATCTGAATTGTGTTAGGCTAAAAATTGACTAGAGTATTCATTACCATAGTATACATACTTATTAATAGTTTATTCTGATGTTGCCTTTCCTGCATAAAGTTTTTTTAAATAGGGTGATTTTAGAACAAAACTTACACAGGGGCGATAGTTGAATTATGTAGTACAGAGAACTGTTAACAGTGACTTTGGGATAAAATATTTTGAGAACAGATTTTTGGATGCTGCAGTGGCAGAAAAAGATGAGTTCAAAACCCTAGCTGGAAAAGTCTGTAATTTTCTAGGCTTAATGCAACCCACTCCACTTCTGGAGACTTTCACATAGTCCCCTCACAACTGGCAGGAGCTGTGCTAGGAAGGAGCCTTTGAAGAAATTCCCTTTGCAGGGAGGGAGATTATGTTGAAACCTCCCTGCACATAGTGTGACTGTTCACCAAGGACAGAACATAATTGCCGGCAAATCCCATGACCTCTGCCCAAAGACAGAGTTATTACAGAGCCCAGCCTGATATCCCAGTACATTTTGTGCAAATAACAAAATGACAATAAACTCAAGGCAGCTCTGAGACAGGGTTCCCAGTATGGCCAAATCAAGATGCTGGTCTTAGGTTTCTTTGGGCTGCTAGTGTAAGGCAGTAAATAGCATGACATCAATTCTGTTTACTTTTCAGGCTACAAAACCGCTGAAATGCACCTAAAGATGGACATTACCACCTGCTTATTCTAACTTGGCTAATAAGTTGGCTGAGGCATCCCTCTGTCTGGGTGGGGTGCAGGCATGTTTCAGCAGGAAAGCCATTTGGGCCCTATCATGGCTTTCTCCTGCACTCCTCTGCTGTGCCACAAACCAGGGCTGTTATGGAGAGGTAAGTGGGGCAGGCAGGACTATGCAGGCAGAGATGAACAATGCCTTAACAAGAACAAAAGCAATTTCAAATCCCACCAGTTTGTCAGATTACTTAAGACATTTGACTGAATGTCAAAAATGTTTCAATGAATTGTTTCGCCACCCAGATCTTATTTCTAGGCCCTCTTTTGAAAAAAAAAAAAAAATCCTGAAACTTAGTAATTAACTACTTAATTTCAGGTTTCCTCAAATATGTGTTTATAATTCCATTGTGCAAATGTGACCCAAAGCAGTAAGGCTTTGAACTGGTTAACTTAAATATAGAGAAACATCTTTCTAAGTCCAGTTAGGACAAAACTTAAAGCCTCACATCCAGCTTCTGGAGCCTTCCTAATGCCCCTGTTTTGCCCCGACATTTCCACAGATGACTGCAGGCATGTCTCCCACACCTATTTGGTTCATGCCCAGCAGCTCCGCAGAACCGATCACCTTTCTTCCAAATGGATTTGGTCTGCCAGACGCTGACTTAAATAACGTGTGTGATGCCATGTGTGCCATAAAGAAGCATGACAATGTGATTCACATGCTGCCTACAGATTTTCTGCAATCTCTTTGTATTGTAGGGTTTGTACTCCTTCATATCATTTGGAGGAACTCTTGGAATAATGATTTGGCATGTGTAACTGTTTTTTCCATTTCTGTCATTAAAGCTGCTTTCAGGGCCATGCTGAAACGGCAACAAAAGTCCTTCCCACATCGCAAATCACTGTAATACTTGGTGTGCACTATATCAATAAAAAGATTAGCTTACTTATAGGAAAAGGATGACAAAGTCCACAATTGTCCAAGCCATGAGAAAAATGAGGTTCTGTTTCAACTAAACCAGCTAGTAACAATGTCACATTTTAACCCTCAGCTCCTCAGGTACAGTACAAGGCTCACAAGTTGATTTTATCTTATGTGCAGCATTAAATTAGTGCCATTAACCTTGTAGGTCAGGGCTTTGAAGTCAAGCAGGCATTTTGCTATTGATTTCCATGGAGCCAAGATTTCATATTTATTTCCACTGACTATTTATCTCAAAGCATCAGGAAAATTTTCTGCTTAGAAGCCCAGAAAAGCAATGTGAAACAGAAGGATGTGGGAAGAGGGATTTCTCCCTTGGTGTGAATGCAACATCTTCCAGTACCATCCCAACTGACAGCAACCTATGCAGACTCCGAGACAGCCCTACAGGGACCAGCAGAAGTATTTAAAATACTTACAGAAATCAATTTTAATGGCTTTCCAGGAGTGGAGAAAGAAAGCGACAGGCAGACAAATTACTCAAGTGAAGTTGAAGCAAACAGAAATGGTGCTGGGGGAGGGCGGAAGAGGCTAGACTTAAGCTTGGAATCATGCTGCATTGAAAAAATGGAGCAACTCCCATACAGAACCCTATTCAAATCCAGCTTTTTAAGGTTCATCAGAACAAAAATTTACTGAGCCAGGTAGAGGAATTTGAGAGAGAGAGGTAATTCATATTCTGCTCCCATTCACTGCAAAAGGAAAAGCACCAGGCTCCATGATTTTATTAGTTAAGCATTTTAAGGAGCGCCAAGAGTTGATAGCAAATTTCCAAAAGGCCTGGCTTCTGTCATGAGGAAATCATATTCTGTAAAAAGAAAAATAGCTATCAATGAAAAAAAGTATCAAAAGTGGGGAAAAGATACCTGGCCAGGGACTGGTGACTGTGAAGTGCACACTAAGGAGCTACTGGTGCAGGGTTTTCTTGGACTGCACAATGGGAGAACCACAACAAACCACAGGGCTATGGACATGATTACCAACATGTAAGAAAGGGCCCCATACTGAAATGGTGCACAGCAAGTACAGGACAATAAGATGGCTCTTTCCAGTGGAGAGTTTCCCATCTAATTGTACCTGTGGGTATCACTTAATCCAAAAGACTCTACTCCAAATACTCAGGTGTTGGACTAGATGACCCTCAAAGGTCCCTTCCAACCCAAACCGTTCTATGATTCTGTGATCATACTGGAGCCCAAGAAGTCACGCCGCCTCTATGTGAGTCCCGTCCAAGCACGTTAAACAGCAGTTCCAACCAAATCAAAGAAGTTACACAAATTCTCATTTCTGAATATAAGGGAAAGACCTGTTTCTAGTGAGCATGTAAGAAAGCCTTACAGGATGCTCAAGAGGGTTTGCATATGGTCTTCTATTCCTTCTAAAGGAAAACAATTTTACAGACATTTTTCTTTGGTATTTCCATAGCCCTGGGCTCATTTTTAATTTGTAACTGAGGACTTGAATTTGCTGGGAAGGGTCAAAACAGAAATTCTTATTTCTCTGTGCATTTCCTTCCACGCAGCCTACACATACCCAAGTGCTATTCATTGTTTTAATGAGAAGAAAAAGGAATGGCATTTCAGCTGCCCATGGGGGACCCTCACTGTGTAGCAAAATAGACTACATGGCATCAGGCCTTCAGGTTCCTTGGGTTTTGTTTACAAATGTGAATATGATTTTCTTTTAAGGAGCAGTGCCCCACTGCAGGGACACTGATCAGAGGAAGCCCAAGGCTCTCAGAGTGATCACGTATGTTGAAGAGGAACCCGGGGTTGTACCTTTTCCTGGCTACCCAATGCGATTTGGGATCTGATTTGCTGAAGTTCCCAAGCTTTCAGTCATTAATCAAGTCAACGCAAACTATGCTTTGCACATACGCAGTACAGTTTGATGCCAAATGATAGAAAATCAAGGTGCTGGCATCTAAGGTAGGTGCTCCAAATTCAGCAGGTAGTCTCTCACCTGAGCCTCTGTGCCTTAGCTTCCCAGCTGGAAAATGGGGCTATCCGCCACCAAGAGATCGTTTTATTCAATCCAAATCAAAATACCTTGTGCATACTTACAATTTTAATTTAAGTAGGAAAGTATAGGCAAATGCAATCTTTCAAATTCATATTTAACATGGGAAAATGAAATAGCTCCAGTTTTCCTCTTACCTTTTTTCTTGCAGAAACTATTCGCTGACCTCAGTACAAACTAGTGAACTATTCCATGTCCTGAAAACATGTTGCTAAGAAATAATTATGCATCATAAACATTTAATTTAATACTGCAGGTAACATTTTTACATTGTGTTTCTTAAGGCTGATTTTTTCGTCAGGGACCTTCTGGAAAAAGCAGTAAAATACAACAGTTGGGTTGCATCCTTGTGACACTGGTGAAGTCCCCAGTGACAGCTGGATGTGGTACACGGATTTCAGCTGCCTGAGAAAACGAAGCGGCAGTGGCAAGCCGTTAGCGCTGATACAGCAGAGGAAAGAGGCAGGGCATGCAGTGCTTTGTGTGAGGATGTCAGACGAATGATGAGACTGAACAATCTTTGGTTTGTTTCTCGAGGGAAATGTGCCATAGCCCACTTGAGGTGGGGTTTGACCCCTTCTGATCCAGGCTGCCTTTTCCCCAGCTGTCTCCTCAAGCATCTGCTGACCACAGCCCTGCTTCCCAGGACCCCATCGCAGCATCAGTCTGTCTGATTTGCAGTCCCAGCATCTCCCATCTGGGCCTCCTGTCCCCGTCTCTGTTTTTCTGCCATTTCTGCTCTTGCCTAGCCATCTTAACTTGTCCGTAACCAGTCCCTTTAAAGGCAGGGTTTAGCCCATCCCTAAAATACCCCACAGAGCTGCCCCTGAGATGCGGAGTGGTGAAACTCAGGAAAAGAAAACTGGGGAAGGCAAACGGTTATGGGGACAACAGCAAAAAATGCAGGGGGAGGGGGCAGCCCATCTATGCTCCTAAAGGCAGAGGATTAGCACAACAACCCACATGAGACCTATGTCCTGAAAAAGTCCAGGTTTGGCTGTTGTCCAAGGACACAGTGTAGCAGCTATACCACCGCAGAAGGAGAACACCCAAATAAAATAATTGCTGTGTGTCGTTGCTGTCCTTTCCTGAATCCTTTCATTGTCCTGGGGACGCATACAAGGGCTTTTCTGCTCTCCGCTCTCAGCTGCCCAGCTGGACTCCGTGGCCTGTCTTGCTTTCAGAGTCATGCTGACCACGAGGATGAGTTTGTCCCTCCACTGAATCATAGCTGTCTTAGTAGCAACCCCATTGCATTGAATTTCTCTCCTGCTTTTGGGGGGCTTCCCCGTGCCCAGCAGCACTGCTCCTGGGGTGGGACGCTGTGAGCAGGGCAGCCCGAGGCAGGGCGCGGGCGTGAAGGAGGACGCGAGGGTCCAGGAGGGTCCAGGAGGGCTGGGTACCGCTGCAGCATGGCCGTGGCGGCTCATCCCACACCAGCCAGACACAGCATGGGGGCACTGGAGTCTCAGACAAGTTACTGGTTTGGAGTTTGTTTGCTTGTTCCTTCAGGAAGCAAAGGAATACATTTTTTCCACGTCTCTCTTGCTAAGGGAGCTGGATTGGTTTTGAAGAGGCAATTTTTTTAGACACAACAAGCCAGCTCGAGGCAGGCACCAGCAGGGAAAATTTCTGCACGAACAGTTAAAGTTATAAGCATGAAAAACAGCCTTGTAATTAGGACTGGGAGGCGTCTAAACAGGCAAGTGCCTGCAGCCCCCACCCACCAGCCCGGCCTCACAGGGTTTGCTATCAGCCCGGCTCTTACTACCGTTTGACGTGGGGTATTTCTTCCCCCCTGCCGCACACCTATGTTCTTAGGGGCTTTTTAAGGGAGTTTATCAATGGCTTTTTTGGAAAGCCAGATAAATTATGTCAATCAGTTCCCCTGCACAGCTATTTAGTGACATTTTTTAAGAATTCCATTAGTTTTGTTAGACATGATTAGTTTTCCATTTAGATATAATGTTCCTGTTCTGTATAAGAGTGATATTTACCGATGCTATTTTGCTTCTAAGTTCGCAAGGCTTTCTGTATTGGCAGTGTGTGAGCGTGCACACTTTGGCAGGGTTCAATGCGTACAGTGATGAGGGCATTGTAAATACCTAGGCAAATTAATAATGTAGCACCAAAGAGGAACACAAGTCAGTTAATATTAATGCTAATATCAAAAGTGTCTAGAGCAGCAGACAAGATAATTTTTCTCTTTGTCAGGAATAAAGGGAGATCAGTAAGGGCCATGCATAGATTGCATAACTTGGCTTTAAAAACATGAAATAACTTGGAAAACGCCATTCTTGATCCTCTTCTTTAAAGAAATAATCAGTGCTAGTTCTCTTTCTCTGACTTAGTAAAGGAACTGGAGCTATGCCCTTAAACCAGGGCTGTCAATTTATGTTGACAGACCTTGACGAACATAATTACAGAACACCTAACCCGAGTAGCAGTTGAGGGGGAGAAGTTAAAATGAAAACCTAATATTGGAAAGAATTGATCAGCCTTCTTTCCTTTTCTCTCTGGAGCCTGCTCAAAGCTCATTTATTGGAAAGACTGATGGCAGCACGGAGACTGCGGGACTAGTCCGGGCTCGCTGTGCAATGCACTTAAATGATTAGGGAATATTGGACACCTTCGCTGGAGTCGGCTGTTTGTCCTCCAGTCTGGGAGCTGCGCGGCGCTGACTGCCAGTCGTGCATCAGGACAGCCCCGCACGGAGCCACTTAGTGCTGCTGATGGCGCAGGAGCCCTCCCTGATCGATAGCCCCGTTCCTCCGCTGCCGTGGCTAAGAGCTGAAGAGACTAGTTGGTGCATATGTGATGACTAGAATTTAATTATATATCAGATTGATTTTCAATTACAACTTCAAGGAGCTGCTTGCCAGGATTTCGAGTTCGTGAGAAAGGCCCTGCGTCTCCTCTCTGAATTCTTTTCTCCCCATATTCCTGCGCTATGTGGAAAATTTTACAGACTCTCTACCTTCAGCTCTCTGTCTGGGGATAAACAGCTTCAAAGTTTCCAGTAATAATGAGAAGATCAGCTCTATCTGAGACTGAACCTATTCAAAGCTGGAAGAGGAACTTTAAAGATGTGGAATAAAATTAAAAGGTCTAGTTATAATGGTGATTTTTTTTTTCTTTAACGTAAGTTTCCCAGTGCTGAGTTAAGAAGCAGAATCTACCTTCAAATTGAGGTTTTTTATGTTGGACATAACACCAAAGGGGACTGTATTCAATCCAATCCAGTCTGTAGAAATGGGAATGTGTGAGTAATACAACATTCTCATTTTATAAACCCATTTAAACCTGGTCCTGGATGAAACTGGCAATATTCAGCATACGAGAGCAACCAAGTAGATCAGAAACCAAAGGTTTTCATGAAACCCTCCCAGATCAGTTTTGTTTCTTTTATGGGTGTTCTTATGGCTGTTAACATCAGAGATTTTAATAAGACTTTCAACAAAATGCAATCAGTATGTGAACTGTATACTGGGCAACTACATGAAAAATTGAGCTGGATTTCAGGGGGAAAAAAGAGATATTAGTTAAATTTCAGTGTTGGGTCTGATCTGCTTACTCCAAAATATGGAGACAAAATTTGCCAGTAAATTCACACGGAAGTATTTTTAAATTATATAAAGTGGAAATTTTCAGAAAAAAAAAGAAAATACAAAATTTTGAGTGGACTTAAGAATTGATTTGGTGTGGACAGAAAAAGAAAACCCTGAGCAAATGAAAAAAGAGCGGGAAAACAGTAGCAATCAAAGGATTTAGGCTTACACTTGCTGGGACTGGGAATGTCTTTGCTCATGGTGTGGCAAAACGCGTGTGACAAAGCCATCTCCACATGCGCCACTGGCTTTTCCAGTGATGGCATGTGAGCTGCATCAGGCAGCCATAACATCGAGTACTGCTGATAAGAGAGCAGCAACAGTGTCTGCCCCAAGGGCTGCAGGAGGTTCTGCAGCCCCCTTGCCTGCAAGCATGGCCACAGGCTAACAGCCCACTTGGCCAGCTACCCTGTCTGCCCCATACATGCATAGCAATACCACGTAAATGCAAAACACCTTTGGAAGGTACATTGCTATATGCATATAAATAGGTATGTGCTAGATACAGTAATAAATTAGTCCTGAGTTCTGTAGCAAAGCCTCTGATTTTTATAGAATAAAATTTTAACCTGTTATTTCCAGGAATCTGTATTGGAATAGAGATAGGACTAACAGTAAGTGAAGGTGAAGCCATTCATTAATAAACCTGTAAACTGCTAAATACATGCATTGTCCAGATCCATTTGAATAGCAGTGTTGCTGTAATATATTTTTATTTAGATTTTCTTCATTTTCTGAAAAACTTGCATGGAAATCTTGACAACATGTCATGTATAAAATCCAGCCTTTTTCTCTTATCCAGTCACAAGCCAGCTGCTTTCTTGAGACATCCTGTCTACAATGCAGATATGGTTCACTTTGACCATTTTGAACCTGCCACCTGGTTCCCCTCCGTGTTCTCATGAGAATCATGATTTATTTACTATACTATACCTCCTCTGTTACCTTCTTTCCAAAAAGAATAGTCCTAGCTGAATTACTGTCTCTTTCAAGCTCTTAATTACCCTTCTTTCCCTTCCACCTACGTTTTCTAGTTCTATTCTATCCTTTTTGATCAGTGGGAGACAGGTTTGCACATGATGTTCATGATCCAGGCACACCTTGTATTTGTACTATTTGATGTTGATAATTCCTGCTTTTTCTCTGCTCCCTTCCTAATAATTCCTAATGTTCTGTTTACTTCTTGTGATTGCTCCCATCCATGAAGTTGATGTTTAGATAAAACTACTTACTGGAACCAACTTTCCTAAGGATTATAGAATAATAGAAGAGCTCAGGTTGGATTTGGGGAGGTCATTGAACCCAACAGCCTGCTCAAAGACATAAGATATTGGAAGGCTCCCAAAGCCATCTCTTCTCCAGGCTAGACAGTCCCCAATCTCCAGCCTGTCCTTGCAGGGCAAGCGCTCCAGCCGCCACCATCCTGGTGGCCCTCCACTGGATTCACAGTTACCAAAGCCTCCCTTGTACTGGGGGCCCAAAACTGGACATGGTGTTCCGGGTGTGGTCTAATAAGTACAGGGGAAACCTCACTTTCTTCCATCTGCTGGCTATGCTGCACTAGCTATTTATAGAGTTATTTACACAGCCTCCTGTGCATGTCTTTTCACTTGTCAGGGTTACAAAGTTCAGCTATCACTTGGTCACCCCGTCACTCAGGACTGTGAGATCCCTCTGTACCTTGCCAGTCAAGTTTGCTTTCTCTAAGATGATCCCATCAGTGAACATTGTCATCTCAGTCTCAGCCCATTTCTCCCGATTGTTTCTGAATATATCAGTGCATTATGATTCAAGTACCATGACTGTCTGATAACTGAATTTATCCTATTTCAATGTTTTGCAACAGAAGCAGCCATATATGCAACTAGAAAGCGTGATTAGTCTCAGCCTTTCAAAAGCCTCAGCATCCTTCAAAATATTTACCATATTCTCCATTCCTACTGACTGCATTTTTGTTTTAAAGTGGGCCCAACCAGCACACAGAGCTTGCCTCTGTAGGCAACCCCATTGCAACCACGGAGAAGCTTACAATAACGAGCATTATAGCTGGTGGGAGATGCACACAGGATGGGGTCTTCAGTGCTAAATCTTTAGGGGTTGAGTTACAGGAGTGACACACAGCACCTGAGTAGGGGAGGCATGAATAATAATAACATCTTGTCTGCGTCTGGGCTTCTGAACACCACCAAGATCGGGTACACAAAGTTCACCTAATCAACAAGGTGCATCTGTAGAGCCAACACATGTGGCTGTAACAGATACTGGCCCTTTATGTGAAGGTGAGAAAAATTCTCAATAGGGAGCACTCAAATGCACTGAAGCCGGTTGGGCTGTCACCACCACCTCTTCAGAAGCCTCCATTATCTCTTTTGCTTCTGTTTCTCAGATTTCCCTTGAAAGCTCAGTTGTGTCTTTGACGTGGGGATGCTAGAATGAAAATGGAAATGTTCAATGTCTAGAGGCAGAGGTCACTTGAATACTCAGGAGCTAAGTGGGACAAAAGGAAAATATAAATTAACTTTACTGTGAGATTAAGAGCACTTCATGATTCAGGTTTTGTTCTTCTCCTGAGGACTAGACTCCCCCTTTCAGCCAGGTTTTCCTGACATGAAGCAGTCAGGGTGTGAGAAGGGCATGGCACAGGGGCTGCAGCATCAGGGCGGCAGCATCCATCTCGAGGGAGAGTCCCATTCAGCATTTCAGTGCTCATTAGAATATTTTCTCAGACAGTCATAAACCAAGGATTAAGAGAAAGGATTTTCACAGAGAAACAAGCCCTTAACAGAGTAGGCAGCAGGATGGTTTTGTACCTTATCAAATAGAGGACAGGCCCAGGACACATCCTGAGTGCTGCTGTGTTTAGTCCTCCAAAAAAGAGCAGCTCTACAGTACCAGCACCACACATGTATGAGTAGAACAAAGTTTAGTCTTAAGGAATTAGAGGCAGGTGAAAATCAGAAACTTCTGTATTTAAATCCTTATGGGCTCATGCCTGTTTGCTGCAGAGAGGTTGCTGGGGTGTAAAATGTTCGGATTGCCTTTTTCCCCATAAGGCCAGACGCTGGAGGCTGCCTGCAGTTTGTAAACAGGATCCCAGATGCTACAGCTTTTCATAGCCACCTTTTCTTTTGTCTTTCAGCACATTGCCAACAATCATGTTTGCTGAGCCTCATGTTCAGTGCAGTAAAACAAAGTGTGTCTGAGAAGACCTTGGGTTTTCCTCCAAGAGGATGGCTCAATGCTCTTCAAGGCACCTGCTAGAAGCACCTGTGGTTAAGACAAGGTCCAGTTTTAAAATGAGGACAATGCAGTCATACACAGCCAGCGAACACCAGCTGGTTCATCTCGTCTTGAGTCTCCTCCATCTAAAATGAAACAGATCAGATCCATCACGGTAGTGTGTTCAGTGAGTTGCCTGATGTAGACAGGCTCAGACACCCTCTTACCATCCTGTATCTCAAAGAGGAGAGTGGTCGGTGCACTGCCTGAGTGCTGCCTGCTGGAAGCAGAACATTTTGCTCCCGTTCAGTGGTTTGCCCTCCAGTGCCAAAGTCGTCCTTAATTTTCAAAATTTTAGGCTTGCCTCGTCTTCTGAGTCCCCATACACTGACATTTTTCCAGTCCTTCTGCCCCATGTCTGTTCCCTGATCTGCTCTTTCACTACTTCTTTTGCTTCTTCAGTTATCACCTTTCTGAACTTAAATCTCAAAATACATTCTCCATTTCTCTGCTTACCAGAAAAAGAACCATTTCTCGTTGCACATTTCCCACTTGTACCACAGTTCACTCTCTTTGTCTTGATTCAGCCTATATTTAACTTTTTTATAATGTACAAAACTTTCTCCCATGGCCCATATGAAGGTTATGTTACCCCAAATTTTTCCTGTCTACTCCACTTCTTGTTGTCAACTTTTCCTCAGGATACTTTATAGGGAAGATTCTATATAAAACATTTATTGTACTGTATCCTAGAGAACTGGCTGGTTTTAGTGTTATCAGTGGCATTATTAGAATGAACAATATTATAAGGAGGTTTGATGGGAATTACAGAAGCCAGGTTACAGATCTACTCACATCAAAGAGGGAGACAGAGAGCTTGTAGTGTGGGGAGGGAACAGATGACCACATCCTAAAAGTCTTATAAAAGATTTCTTTTTAGCCTTATGTAATCTAAAATAATAATAGGTCCTTATAACCCAAACCTTTGCGTCCCTCCCACAGGCTAATGAAAATTTTCATGTGCCTCTTGCCACCTTTTACATTCAGGCAACAGAATGAATATTTCCAGAACCACTTTTTTCACTTTTTTTTTTTTCCTTTGTTTGCCTGAAATCACTATATATCTCAGGAAATACAGACTGCATATGCTAATCACCACTCTGAATATCATCAAGAGAAGATAATATATGGCATAATAGAGGCAACATCGCAAACTAGCATTACCAAAGCTGTGACACCAAATTTCCAAGGACAGGATTGGAAAATCAATCTGCATTCCTCAAGCAGTAGTTGGTATAACTGAACAGAAACCTGCCTTGAGGAAGAACAAGGCAGTAGTGTGCTCACTGCAGCTGAAAATCTATAACTACAATAAGCTAAGACCAAATTCAACACTGTTCTCTGTGTGCATCAGCTGCTTGGATCTCACCTCATCTGTGCACAGCGCCCTGCAGGATCCAGCCCTCTGGGATCCCTTTAAAGCTAGAAAGCAATAAGATACTCCTCCATCCCATGAAAAAAAAAGTCCTGTTTCATATCAACTTTGGGGACATGGCCCCAGGGAGACAAAGCCCCATGGTCCCTGCCCATTGCACCCTGAGGGACTCCGAAGCAGAGGTCCTCATCCACTGGTGCCGTGGCCCCAAGGCTTCCTAACCAGTCCTGCTGACAGGCTGCCAAGCTGGCAGGTGAACAGCTTTCAGGGAAGCAAGAAGGCCTCCCCATCAGCTGTTTTCTGAGCCTTTCTGCCTTTATGTATTACTTTTTTTACTGCAGGAGGCCCAGACTCAGGAACCAAGAGCCTACATGGAGCTCGATCGCGTAGTAAATGTGTTGCCATCATGGCTGGAGAGAAGCAGCCTGAAAACCTGACACAAGTGCACTTAGAAAAGCAAACAAAATTACCCTTTCTGTTTTTAAGAAGTCCTGCGATTTTTCAGCCTGATTCATTATTTTCTTGTGAGAGGCTGAATTATTTGGGAAGGAGACAGTCATACTGACTAGCACTGGGCAGCCAATAGCCACGCTCTGAAAAACCCTTGGAGAAACTGCTCCTCTTTGACTGTATAGGGAAATTTGGCTGCTTAGAGTGCCCTGAATCATCCTGCAATTAAATGTCTGCAATGGGGATTGCAAAAACGCATGTGATGTTGGAATATTTGTCTCTGACAAAGCTGGAACGAGTATGAATCTGAGGAGCCTCTCTGCTTTAAGAAATTCACCATTCTCCATTGCACTGCTATAAATAAAGTCTATTGGTGAAGAGGCAGTGGGCATCAGCTAAAGCCATTTTGCCAACAGGTAACAGGTATACGCCCAAATGAAGTATAACATCCTGGCAAAGCACTTTAATGCATTCATAACAGAGTCTGTATTCTGGCTTTCTTCACATAAAAATGCTTCCAAAAATCAGAACCGCAGCTAACACCTCTGTCAGGTACATGTCAAGCTTAAAGCCTGAAGATGGGCAGAGATGTCCCATGAGCCCAACTTTGGGAATTTCATTGTACGATCCTGTTTTGCCAAAAGCCTGTTTCTTGAGATCTTTTTAACTAAGTGGTTTCAGAAAAAAGATTGAAAATGGCTCAAATTCTCATATCCCACAGGCTCAAATTCAGAGGGTAAAAAAATCATGACAGTTTAGTGATGTGACAAGTTTTGAGGCAAGACTTGAGACCACTTTTGTGACTGACCATTTTTATATCTCCATTTTATGTGTGGGCTGCAAAGAAGCATAATTACTTGCAGAGAAGTTATGTGGCAGAGCTGAGAGTTGTACCCAGGTTTTTCCAGACCCAAACTGGACCCTCCTCTATTTTGTCTGATACATGGGACACTTTTGTTTTCAGGAGTTGGTTACTTTTAATAAATTACTTGGTGGGGAAGGAGGGAGGATTGTGGGTTTGTGGGCTTGGGGGTCAGCCCATCATAAAGATACATATGTATAGCTAGAGAACAGCAGTAGATACCCAGCTTCGAATCCTACCCTGAGGAAGTGGCGCTAGAGACTTTGCCAGAAGTTACTGTGATTGGTGGTGGCTGAAACTGCCAAGGAAGGAAGATACAAGAACTAGAAGGAGAGATTGTATAGCACAGCTGGCTCTGGTCCTGGAGACCAGCTTCCATGGGAGGTTGAGTAGCTTTTTTCTTCCAGGGAGGAGCTGATAAAATCAACATCAGACATTTGAAAACTTTAAGATCCACCACAATGGCAAAATATGATTTTTATTGTTTGATATTGTTCTTTACACTGATTTATGATGAGTTACCGCAACGAATCCTGACCATTGAAAGGCTATTTACTTTTCATACAAGACAAACTCCTTACAATAATGCAGTGTATTTTTTAAAGCCGAGTTCAGCCTTTAGCCTGAAGGAGACCATCAATGGGAACCAAATGAATTCTCTGTCCACGAGTTTCAATAAGCTTTTTTTTTTTTTTTTAATCTCCCAGGCAAAAAAAAGTTCTTGAAAAAAAGTTACTTTGGGAAATAGATGCAGAACGGGTTTTCTGTACAACTGAGAGATGGACATTCATGGTTCATTTCTGGGTGAACTTTTCTTTTTCCTGCCTTAAAATTTTTTTTTTTTTTTAGTAAAAAACAGCGAGGTAAATAAGAGCACTGTCACAATAAAAGAGAAGAGCTGGAAATCTGAAACTTCATCTGCAAAGCCCAAACACCAGCCGAAACACCAGCCGTGATTCATGTTCCACTGATGTGGAACATGCTGGAAGCTGGGATGAGCACCAGCCTCCGGCATGCAGCAGGCTGGTCTGGCGGGAGAGCAGAGATGTTGCAGATGAGTAGACTCCACCAAAGTGCACACACTCGAAATACAATGAAGAAACGAGCCATGTGCATTAGAGTATACAACCCATCTTTGTGCTTAGGAGCATTTGTGTTGTAGAAAAAAGCAAAAGCATTGTTTATAGCAAAGCATCTTGGTTTTGTTGGGCTGTGTTATTAATGGGTGACTGGTTTTACCCTGGTGGGCTCTGGTCCATTAGAGCTACTGCACATGCACAAAATGGCTTTGGGGCAGAAGAGAGCTGGAGAGGGGAGGACTCCCTAATCTTGTGTTTCTTACAGGATATTGAACACATGCTATGCCCCATTTCATAGCTATATCCAGCCATGTCTATAAGGATTCCACATCCCCCTCCAGAGGCTACCTGAGGGTCAGAGCCCTGACCTCTAGGATAAGCTGGATTGAAAAGTTTCTATTTAAAACTAGAAAGCTTTTAATAGAGAGCAGCTCTATTCTTTGTGGGGAATTTCTGTGAGAAATCCTTCCTTTCCACAGAAAATTTATGTGGGAATTTTTTTAATAAAAACCAAATATTTGAAACCTCTCCCTTTTCCTAACAGAATATGTCACATCCCCACGCTTCCCTGCATTGCGGATCTCCAGCCGGACTTCATTCCTCACAACGTGTGGCGGAGAAGTTTCCCTGTGATGCAGGACCTTCTCTTGTAAAGGAATTTTCTGCACACCTCTTGCACCCCTTTTTTCAAAACAAGCTCTGGTCCAAACTCACACCCGCTGGAACCAAGTGGAACCACGCAGGCAGACTGCTGCAGGCTTTGAATCAAAAGCACATAAAACACCTCACTCATTTTCCCTGGCTCTCTGACTCCCTTCTGAACTTTCTTTTCCAAAACAGAAGGAGGGAATCCCACAGCATGTAGCTGTTATTTGCCTTTTCCTTTCCCTCTTCTCCGCTGAGGTCAGGAAATCAAGCAGCCTGAAGGAGTGCTTGTTCCACACTTACCAGTGCATCACGAAGTAGCCTGAGGCAGGGTGAGCCTCCGCTGCTCCTCCATGGTTGCCCTCCCTCCATGAGCAGGACGAGCAGGACCCATCACAGCAGTCGCTGCCAAGGCTCTGAAACAGATACCGGCACCACGAAGGGGAAACTCAGTCACATCACTTATGCAGCTTCTCTTCCTGCTCCAGCATCAGGAGGGATCCTGCTAGGAGACCTCCCAGGCAGCTCTGCTTCACAGATACATTTTTCTTGTGCCGGTTTCCCCTGTCCTATTTGGGCAGTTTGAGAGACGCTGTTGCTGGAGTTGCTGCTGTAAGGCATCCCAGAACCCAGGGTTTTGGATATGTAAAATACAAGAACTGAACGTACATTTTTAAAGCTCAACTCGTCTCGCATTCAAGGACACAGAAAAGACTTCTCTATAGAAAGAAGGGAGAGTTTAAAAACATAAAGGCTAATAGTAACAGCTGAATATTATTTCCATGAGCTGTTTTATACCAGGACTAAATCTGTCTGCTTTAAACAAAAGGAGATAAGCAAGCATCTCTCCTGAAACTGATTATGCCTTTATTTATTGCTGCTGCAGTGCTAGGGTGGGAGGCAAAGGTGGGATTAGTGGGGATTAGCCCTCGGTTGCCTGCGCTCAAGCCATCACTGCTGCTCGGTGTCAGGGGCACTGGCAGAGACGGCTGCTCGGGCTGCACGACGGCGGGTACCTGTCCCGGAGAGCAGCCTGGAGGCACCTCACCGTCACCCACCGCAGCACTCTGTCCTCTTCACTGTCAGAAATGACCCTTCTTCCTCTGCACTTACCATTAGTCCCTCAGGGAACTCTGACAGGGCCCAGGCTTACTCTGAAAGAGATAAAAGTGGAAAGGTCACACCTCTGGGTCAGAGGCTAAAAAGCAGATAAAACACCCTGCCTTCAGAAGCAAAATCCAAGGGAAATCAAACCAGCTCCCAAGAAAGGGCAGCTTGTAGGCTGAACTCCAGTGGGAGGATGCAAGTGCCCTTCTTTTAGCAACTTCTCCCCCCCCTTTTTTTTTTCAAACATGGGTTAACAAAATATATTTAAGCACAAAACAAAATAAACTCAAATGAAAAACCCAGCCTGCCTCCTCTCCTATGGCTGATCTAATGGAGACTTTTGCTCTGCAGGGTCATCTTTTCATCTCTTACTGAGGGCAGAGTAAAAAATATTTTTAAGCACAAGAAAGACAAAATTTGGTATTAAATGTCTTCCTTTAACCAAAAAGGGGCACAGCTAGTCTTCTGACTGGTGACTTTGAGAGGACTTGGAACAATAAATCAGAAAATGTCAGCTTTCAGTTAGGCGGGTTAATGGAGGGGATAGTGGCAAGTTGTGGGAGGGAAGAATAAACCATGTAAAGCAAAAACACAAATAATACAAAACATATGCAAATGAGGATCTAAGGAACCTCTTCAGTGTGTTTAGCAAGAAATTATTAACATTTCTATATGCAGAAAAGGCAGCCAGAGTGAGCCAGATGCACACACATGTGGACTTTTACATATAGAGCCACAGGCTGAGAGAGAAATTTTGTTCAGATCCCTTTGGATCTGAAAAAAGAAAACAAATATCCAGGTCACTTCTCCCACAGGAATCAGCACAACAAGGGTGACTGAGGTTTGCATGTGCACGTGTGAAGTGAGATCCCATGGCAGCTCTGCAGAAATGAGCATGCCCATGAAGAACCTACAATCTACATTTGCACATGGTTCCAGTTGCTCCAACATTAACATTAGGAGATCAAACTTTCGCAGTTTCCCTTCTTTTAGTTGATATTTCTGCACTGTGATGCTAGAAGCAGATAATTTAGAGGGCATTGTACGAGAGTTGGATGTTTTCATGTATTTACTGCCAGTGCCTAGTTTTATGTAACCCACAAACTGTCCCTCTTCAGCTTTATGTGCACAGATCCAGGTCTCCCTTCCAATAAAAACTGAAGTTTTTGCCATTGCCTTTGCTTGATTTCCAGCACTTCTCCCCTACTTCAGTTTCTTCATTCAGCAGAGTTTTAAACCCTCAAACTTCTCTGCATAAGACCAACACAAGGAAGGAATGAGGAAATTCAGTTTTCAGCTTAACCAGAACAACTGCTGAGCCATTAGAAACTCATGAGGGTTTATAAGGCCACAGAGCACTAGAGAAAGGTTGACATGTTATCTTATGCAGAAATGGAAAATTTGGGGAACAACCAACCAGTTTAACCTTGGCAAGATACTTGAACACAGTATTAAGCAACTCCCTCATAGCAAATAGGAATAACTCTGATAAAAAGAACTGGTTAACTTGAATTTGTGAAGAACAAAGAATGTCAAACCACAATCTCTTCTACCAAGAGAGAAAATGTTTTACTGTCTGGAAAAGGATCCATGGGTTCAGTTTTGAGTTTAATAATGTGTTTTCTGACATTTTCCTTGCTGAGGACATAAGTTTTTAAAAAAGTTCTCCAAAATGGGTGCCCAATTGGCTGAAAAACACAGTCAAGTAATAACATTCAGGACATAAGTATCCGACTAGGAATATACACCTATCAGAGCACTGCAACTGTCTCCCAGGCTTTCATGTACTAGCTTTTTCTTCTAACCTGACTGAGTGTGCCATTGACAGCTGCATCTAAGACCAATGGTTTAAGCAAGAAATTAATAAAACCACATTAACCATCTCTGCTCCCTCCAGGTCTAAAGTTTGAGGTGATAAATCGCACTCCTGGCTTTTAAGGTATTTTCCATGCATCTGCACTGGGTTTCAGAGCAGAGCTGGCTCCCAGGTGCCCAGCTTCCAGCTGAGCATTTCACAACCCACAGGTAGCCCTTGGGGTAGATACTGCCAGGCTGCAGAGAGCACACCTACGTTTCTCTGAACTCCTGCGACAGAGGAGCTTGTTCTATGTCATAAGGAAGACTGTAAGAGAGTAGGATGTAAATCTAGGTCTCCCAAATCACAGGCTATCCCCCAGCCACGAGGCCTGGAGGGAAAAAAATATAATATTTCAGATATGAAAAAAAAGAAAAGCAGAGATGCTTGTTAAAATATACTTTGCTGCAAACTTCATTGTTTGAGGTTGTAAGAGCAGTTTTATTTTCCAGGTGGTAAAACAGTCAATCATGCTTTTAATACCTGTAGGCTTAGCTAGCCGATAGATCCATATGGTCAAAACCTGGATATGAGTTTTGTCTCAGAATGATCAAAATCAGAATCACAAGTAGAGCTCCTAATCTAGTGGCTGATAACACATTGTGTAAATCATTACGTTAAATGATAAGCCCTCTGGGATTCGTCTTCAGCATACGGCTGATCATTAAACCTCTTTTAGGTCTTTTAAGGTTATTCTGAAGTTAAATCGATACTTAGCTCAGCTCTGCTGCTGTCCTTCATTGAATGCATCCAAAGGACACAGTCCTTTTCTCAAACAAGGGGAATCCTCGCTCTGGTTTTAACTAAAAACTCTTCATTCCAATTTTTGGAATATTAGACTATTCCAGGAAAGCTCCTGAAATGAGTTCAGCAAACAGTTGCTCAACTCCCTCCTTCCCTCCCCTTTAATCTCGGGTGCTGACCTGGCCATTCATTCCGTGTTTGCTGTGGTGAGCTCTGCAAACCGAGTTTCCATGGCAGCCCTAATCCATGAATAGGGCTGGCTCCATCGGTGGTCACTTAGGACAGGCTTTGTCCTCCCCGTGTCCTGTCGTTGGCTGAATCAGAAGACAGAAAACAAGCGCCTTCAGTAAACATGACCTAATGAGATCCCCGGCTCTGTGACGGGGGCCTGGAAAGGGAACGTGTGGGGACACCCGCCTCTTCTGGGATTTTCCACTGAGGTCTCCCAATGGTTTCCTGCCTGGTTTTATAAACGGTTTTACTTAAACTGCATTTCTAGTCACTTATTCATTCTTCTTTTCTTTTTTAGATACAGATATAACTGAATAAGCATGGCAAAACCATGGTCTGTCTTAGCGAGAGCTGCGTCCAACGCTCTCTCCTTTCTGCACGCGCCAGGTTGTCTTCTCCCCGCCGGCCCAGCTGACCCCCTCCGTGACCACAGGACCCCCATGGCATCGAGCGGGTTTCCTCCGGGCACCGAGGGGCCCCTGCGGGACTCCTGCGGTGCCGTGAGTAAGGTCCTGTGCTTTCAGCCTATTCCTCCTTCGGGTGTTAAACAACAGCAGGCTGACCCCTGGCCACAAACCCTTCCCCAGCCAGCACTAGAAGCTGCCTAGAGGGCTTCTGAAATGAATTGAACAGAAATGCAACTCTAAAAGTTCTCCAAATAGTACATAACTTCTTTCATTTTATGCTGAATAATCACAGTCGATTCATCTGGGCATTAACATGATTGTTTGCGAAACCGTCTAAGAGGATCACAGCCAGAAGATTAGGCTTTTCAAGCTGCTGAGACATTAGGAAAAAATGATGCCATGTAAAAATATGCCTGAAATATACTGAAGCAGACAGGCTATGTATTTTGAGTATATATTCTAAGGATTCTTTAAAGCATAACTTTTACTCTGTTCCTCCAAGCTTTTTTCCTTTGCTCTGGGGCATGAAAGTCCTGCTATCCATCTTCTTTTAACTCATTATGTGAGGCACAACACCAAAGGTAAACGTGCTGGACACCATGTACACGCACCTGGCCTTTATGCACTGTCAGTCACTTCTGCAGTGTTGGATGGGACTCAGTCTGTTATTTAAGGTCTGATTTCAACTGTTTGCCCTAACGTAACACAGGACAGTTGTCACAAAAATGCTGATCATTATCTCCACGTACCGCAAATACATTTCAGAGAATACAGAGGGCTGAGTCCCGAAGTCCTTATTTTGGGAAGACTCCCACCGCCTCCACATAGTTGATGTTTTACCCACAATTAGCAGCTACAGTCGATGTATTTATAGGAATTCCTCTGAAATCGAAAACACAGTCAGACTAATGGGATGTAAAAGAAAGAGAAAGGAAGTGACTTTGGCCATGGCATGCTTCCACCCATGCAGTCGAGGTTGGACAGCTGAAGGACCCCTGGCCCTACGCCCTGTCAATTACCTTAATCCCAACCCAAAGAGGAATGATACTAAACACTCCACAGAAACGCTTCCAAACATTGCCATGGGAAAAAGGAAAAGCATTAACCCTGCCTTCCCAGGCATGGCTTTAGTAATGGACACATTGCATTTTACATGGAGAAACACACAAACATAAAAGACATACCCTCCAGTGAAAAACTTGCACAACCTCTCAGAATGAACAGAATTAATCATAAGGAATAATTACAGTTCTAAACAAGAATATTTATGACATTACATAAACACCATTAAAACAAACTGAAAGGCAATAATTTTTAGAAAGAGGAAAGGAGGAAGTGAGGTGGGGGGGACGAAAACCAATCAAAGTTTATAGTTGAAAAGATAAAAGTTCCCGTGTGTCAGTCATCTTGGAAATTGTTGCTTCAGCCATCACTTGTGCCTTGTTTGCTTCCCTTAATAAAACAGGGAAAGAATTTTGTTTCTAAAGTTAGCCAATACTTGGAGTTTAAAGCATTTTTCTTAAAAAGGATCTTTCAAAAGCAAGAAGAAATGTGGAAAATTTCTTTCCAAAATGTTTTAACTTTTCAAGAAAAAACATTTCAACTCATTATCATCCCAGCAACCCTCTTTTCTTTTTCCCTCCCTTTTTTCCCTTTTTCCTGAGGCAGGGAAGGATGAAGGAAGGAGGGAGTTTTCCTTTCTTCTTACTGAATGACAAAATTAACACAACTGTATTTTTAAATAAAAAAAGAAAAATGAAAGAGTTGCAAAGAAAAGCATTTGGAGATTTTCTTTTGCAATATACTTGTAGCATTTTTCTAACCAATTCTAGTCATTAGAGCTGGGGCAAAAGCTTGCTATGCATTTACACTCCCGATTTCATTCTGAAAATTTAGAACTCAAAAAACTGCCCTAGGCAGTGTCAGTCAGGGCTGAGCCTTCAAGGCCTGTATTGCCCTCCAGGAGACTGAGCGCTCCAGTGCCTGGCAGTAACTGGGGGACCTTTGCCGACCCAGAAATGGCCTGGCAGTTCCTCTTCAGGAGAGAAGCTGTTTGTTACACTCCCTTGGGTTTGGGTTAGACACGTCGCTGGTGGAAGCAGTGCCTACACGTACCACGGGCACATGGAAGTGGTTTAGAATTGCTCTGTGAAAAGAAAGTTTTTTGGTCATAATGCTGTTCCCTTTATTTTCTATTAAGACTTGGGCATATTCCAGCATCAAGAAAAGGATGGGAACCAACAGCACTCAGAGCCATAAAAAACACATTTTATCTCCTTTAAAATTCCCTCTTTCAAGAGCTGACTTCTGGGAAGAGCAGTCCAACCTTCTCCTATATGGACCACTGGCCTGAAAATGGATAGAGGGCTTTCATGACCCACGTGAGGAGCCGGGGATCTCGGCAGGCCGGGTGAGTGGCTGTGATGAGGACATGTCTGTGGACATTTCATGGGCTGGAATTCAACAGGAGGGAGCTGCTAGACACGGACCTGCATTTGAAAGCTGGGTGCACCTTTGCAGGGGCAGCAGAAATTTTTGGAAATGGAGTACCGTGGCTTTATAGCAGTAGCTCCCTCTGGACAAGCATAAAAATGCTCTCAGCTGGCTGCGAGCTGCAGGATCAATATCAAGTCTGTGATTCGTACACAAATACTGCAATCTAATTGATACACATGGGCAACAGATATGCTTTTGCAAATCAGCTGTGATTACCAGGATCCCTCGCAGGACTCAATAAACAATGTCTGGCTTCGGGGCCACAGAACACACACACGGCTACGCAAACCTCCCAAACAATTTTCCACTCTGCCACCCAGGCTCCATCAGCCAAAAGCTTGTAAAAGAGCATGCGACAACATAAACAGCTTGGGTTTAGCTGAAAGCCCAAAGTACAAAAACTCATCTAGCCCAGCGCAGCCTGTATCCAATTCTCCATCTGCCACAGGGAAATGTTTCACTTTCCGGGTTTATTCTTCAGTACCCTTAGAAACAGGAAGAGATCCCCTTTCCCCTGTTACCCAGGCACACTCCATCCTCCCCTCCGTCCATCTCCTCAGGGCTAAAAACACTTGGGTCTCATGGCCAAGCTTGGCCGGTCAGATGGGAAATTGCGTGTTCCACGTTCCTTCTCCATTTTCCCTGGTGCCAGGCGCTTCCCCACTACCCTGATTTACTCACTGAGGTGTTGGGGAGAGTTTACGCCACTAACTTCAGGAGTCAGGCAGCATTTCCTGAACCAGAATGATGGTTTAAGTAAGGTCCTTCCACTGACCTCCCCGTGACACCGTGCTCATGAATAACCAGGTCTGTCACTGCCCCTCATGCTTAATTTTCTCTGAGGAAATCTTCTGTTAAGGGGCAACAGTTTTCCATTTCAGTGTACAGCACTACCCAGCTGCTTGTTATTTCACTTGGCTGAGCCTGACAAGCTAATGGTATGTTTGATTTGCACTACCAGTTCCTGCTAGAGACATCATAACTTTTATTACAGACGTGGTTCTTGTTAGAGACTCAGTTGTCCGCAGAAGAAAAAAAAAAGCACATTTATTTCGGTCAACTTACTGGTTAACTCATTATTTGCAAGAGGAGTGCTGGTATCTAGCACACAATCTGCTGCATTTCTTTTCAAGGTATTTCACTGTTGTTTGTGCAGCAAATGGAGAGAACGTTCTAGCTTGTCTTTTGATATGCATTCCCTTTACTGTCCTAAATCCTGTGAGGATGATCACATTTCTGATTGCTAGAACATTTGCTGTAAACTTTTTTAGACACTGTGCAGCTCAACTCAGATTAGCAGTTGCCACAGGGGAAAAAAAAATGTGTACAGATTGATGATAAGCAAGAATACATTTAATTGGGCATAGCTCAGCATAAATTTTCTGCCTCGGTTTTCCTGCTCGGTGTTGATAAAGATATCAGAGCGTCTAAGGAACTTACACATCTGCATTATTCTTACACTGCCAAAAGTACTGCATGTGCCATGTAAAAACTAATGCATTACGCTTTGAATAAAAGAGCAAACCAAAAGGACTAAATTGCCACAGTTCTGCCTGTTTGCAAAACAGAGAATGGATATTTTAATGAGGAGACCACTTGGATTACAAAATCTGTTTCCCCATAAAATCCTGCAATTCTTTCCTCCTTTCTACATAAAGCATCCACTCAGGACAGGGCAGTACCCTCCAAATCTTCCATCATGCTGATTTGGAGCACCCTGATAGATATGTCTGTGTATCTCACACTCAGCAACCCAGATGGAAGGATCCCAAACCTAAGATTGCTTATGAAAATTTTGGCTGCGCTTCCCCTCCATCTCAGTTTAGTCTTCAGTAAAAAGGGGATGGTATTCATACACATCACCACGCTGTAGCCTTGTGTAAAATATGCTTGCTTAAAACACAGCATATACAAGCAAAAAATAAGTAGGCTCACGTTGTTGGCTTTTCCTCAGAGCCAGAGTAGGTTTGTTACACGCAAGACTGCCAGTGCAAGATATCCATTTGCAGTATTATCAGGGACTGTTAGTTTCTCATGCAGAATTTTCTCTAATAAAGGCCCTTTAAAGCTCCTGAACTCTTGATCCTCAAAACAGCCAGTCTGGGGAGCGTTTCTTCCAGTCTTTGAAGTTGTAGCACTCATAAAGCTGACCAGCGCTGTTTGTGGGTTTGTTTTCTTTCCATATCTCTCCTTTTCCTTTAAGACCAGACAGAAGATGTCATTATTAGCAGGCTGCTCACAAGCACCTAGTAGTTTAGGGGCAGGCTTTTTATTTCTGCTTTCAAGCAGAGATGAAAGATTGTAAAAAGCTCTCTTTTTTTTTTTTTTCCTTAGGGAATTACAGCTCACAAAAGTTCTTATAACTCCTTACAGCAGCTATTTTACTACTCAGAGAGGATATTTACTAGGTCACTTTCTTCCTGCAGCAGGCCTCAGTGTTAATAAACGGTGTCTGTGAGTTACTTTATACTCTTCATACTTTATTTTGATCTAGCTGTGTGTTTAAGAAGCTAAAGAGAGTGTGTCTTGATGAACTACTTACACCAGAGTTTGCTCTAGGCCAAAATGTAGAGAGGGCTTTCTTCTGGGTTTTTTTTTTTTTAAGTTTTTGTAGGTACACTGAAATCTGAAAAATGGGGCGAGCTGCCAAGGTTGCTCTGCAAGTCTGTTAGCTTCTGCTCACTCAGCATTAACATCTGTCTTCACTAAAGTGTTACTGGACCCCCAGTACACTACACGGAGCAAGCTCCAGAGGCGCTTATAGAAAGCAGAGCTCGGGGCGGGGGGGTGGGGGGGAGACCCACGTCCTCCAGGCCCCCAACTAGTAGCACTTTTTCAGTCAAATTAAGGTACAGCTTTACTCCAGACAGCTCTGTCCCAGATCTGCCTGCCAGGGAGCCTTAATATCAAAGACAACCACAGAGGAGAGATGGGGAGATCATGCCAAGAGGAACCTGTACCTGGATTCTCCCTCTCAGCATTTTCTCCCATTCAGAAGGTGACATAAAATACAGCAAGGATTTTTTTTTCTTTTTCCAAACAAGAAGTCAGATGATTTTAGTGTACAGTTCAAACTCAAAGTGCAATATCCCTGGAGGCCAGTTACCCCTAAGCCCTCAAATGAGGCACAGTCATTACAACATCAAGCTCAGCACTAACACACCCAAAGCAAGGCAGTACCGCATGCCTCCCTGGTAAGGTTGCACAATATCTCTGCACCTAATTAACATCTACGTGTCCATCCCACAAAGAAACCAATTCTGCGTACATGCAAAGTACATGAGTCTTACCCACCCCCTTTCAGGTTCTGTCAAGGGCAGAAAAAAAAAATCACATAAATCCCCCATAACACCTGGTGTGATGTCTTGCACGAGACTTGGGTGTACTCACTGAGGCTATGCTTGTAGGTAACATCCAGCAAGTCAGTGAATTCAGGAACACATCCTTGGGGTGAGAGCAGCATCCTGCTCTACAATGTGTGTAAAACTAAACAAGCTACCAGCACATGGTAAACAGCAGCACACCTCTGAAGGCACAGCTTCAGCATACTCACTGTCCCATTTTAGAAAGTAAGGTCCAACTTTCCACGAGCTGACAAATTTCCAGGTTTTTCTTTGTGTACTGTGTGCTTACATGCCCGCCGTACAATCAGCAGCGCCTGGATTTGTGGATTTATTGGCTGTGACCAGACACAGGCTAAGTAAGTAAACAGATTAATATGTATTAACATACTGCATTCGTTCAAAGTTCAGAACTTGTGCGCACATGTGAAGGTGGTATTTATCCATGGTTCTTACCAAGGGAGCTGATTAAAAACAGGATCATGCAAAGTAAGCAGTGCAGTAAAAAGGCAGCATTAAAACATTTTTTTAACTGAAATATCCAGAATAATGGTTACCTGATTTAATGGCTGATCAAACTATAGCTCTCACATAATCTTCAAGGGTTTGGTGGTTTTATGTTGTAACTTGTAGCTGATGCTGCAAGAAGTGAGAGTTCTTATGAAATTATTTTCCTATTGTTACCCATAAAAACCATCCCTAAGAGAAGTCATAATGCCTCGTCTATGAAAGACAAAGGAAGAGAAAGGACAGTCATCTATTGGTCGCCACCTAATGAAAAAGAGGTCTTAAAACAGAGACAGGGACTTATTATTGTAGCACCTCTTTTTTAAGTTTTTGGCTTGTAGGCTTGATACCTTTGGATATTTTGCGTCTAAATATGGTGGGACAGTAAGTTAACTAAACTCCCCTTTTATAATAGCAATAAAAAGCTCCAGGTGTGTGTTAACACTGTCAGAGCTGCGGGTGTTAAGTACAGCAGTATGAGCTGCCACCTCACCCCCTCCCAGCAAGGCTGAGCAAACCCCTCGGCCAGGCTCCCTGCAGGGAAGCTGCACTTGCAGCCTGGTTTGCAGAGAAACACAGGGATGCATTGCCAAGGCTAAAGAGGAAGGGGGGTTAGTGTTTGCCCCAAAGAAAACTTTGCTTTTGATTACATAATTTTTAATCCAAAACCTAGGATGAATCAGGAATGCAACTGTTTTTATAGGAGAGGATATCCTGGGAGATTCCCATTGCAGCAGGTGCCTGGCCCTCAGCTCTCAGCCTGGGGAAGAGGTGCCTTGCATCCTGCCCACCATGAGCCATCACTGAAACCCTGCTGCTGAGGGAGAAGAATCAATCTTCATCAGGAAAGTGATAAAAAGGAATTTCTTGTTGAAAATGTTTGTGAAAAGATTTTTCCAGCAGCCGCTCAGCTGCTCTCCCATGGAGGAGGCCGGGTGAAAGCTGGATGATCAGAGGTGCCACCAGCCCAAGTGCTCTGGTATGTGATGATCAAATATTTCACTTCAGATCTTAAAAAAACCCTAGCCACTTGTTTTAGTGCCTAAATGGCAGCTCAGATCACTTGATAATTATTGCTTAGACTTGTATTAGGTGTGCTACATGACACTTGCTTTTCAGGAGTTGTGATTAGGCTGTCCCTGTCCCCATCAAGCAGCTTTTCAACTGAACAGTCTCTTGCAGAATAGAAATCCTCAACATTAACACAATGTTTTTGCAGACCATTTTCCTGCTTCTCTTCCCACTCCAGACCAAACTTTACATCTCTTTTATGGGATTTAGGCCTGAGTTTTTAAGCCAGATTAATGATTTAGGATGCTCACTGTCAGCTCTCCTAAAGAGCCTGACTACAAGAAAGCAGGAACATAGCATCCTTTATTTCTCTCAGCCTGGGTCTGACTTGACCACAGCTTTTCCATGCCTTATGTAAGTATCTTTACAACCTAGAGGTTAATCAGTGTCTCCTTCTTACCTGCAGCCTCCCAGAGTATCTAACTATTACTATAACACAGAACCAAGACGACCAAGGAGATGGAGGAAAACACATCTCAGATTGTCTCAAGCACTTCCCTGCGATCTGAGAGGACATGAAACCAGGTGAGAATTTAAAAACAGGTCTCCCTTTCCCAATATAGGTGGATACAGTAGAGAGCGGCAGGCAGGCAGCCCAGTCCTGGAAATCGTGCCCTGTGCTGTTTGCCATGCAAAGTCTGAGGCACCAGGCATGCTCTGAGCCTGCCAGCTGGCTCACGCTTCACAAGCAAGATAAGGCAGCGGTCAGGTAGCCAAAGTCTTATCTGTAGTTCCCTGCAGCCTGGTGATGTCTGGATCAGGGTGGGGTGCCACTGGAAATGGAGATGCCGTAGGGGCTTTAGGCATCTACAGACCTGGACAAAGTTGAAAGTGGATTTTCTGGGATCTGACTGTTGAGTCGAAGCACTTGAGGTGGAACTCAGGTGTTCATGGTGGATCTAGCCTTTACCAAGCCCAAATCTTAGACCAGTGAAAATGTAGGTCAACGTAGCTTCTGACTGAAGTATCACCTGGAATTATCATGCAGAGTTTTGTTGTGACTCCATAAATAGCCTGTGACACCACAAGCACCTCTTGTCTGTCTTTTCCAATTAAGCACTTAAGAGTTTCCCAAGGTAAATATTAATACTTCAGAAAGGAAATACTAACATGCACAAAATCCTTTCCAACCTTTCTGCTTAAATAGCTATCATTTTTTAGTGAGGTCACAGCATCCAGTTTTCTATAATAAAAAATAAGCAGGATAAGTAGTTTTACTCTTGTCAAAACTTGAATGCAATTTTATGTTTTTCTTTGACTTACCCTATAAATATTTTTACTACAACATTCAAAGTTTATGAGATCTCTAAGACTTGTAAAGAGGTTGAGTAACTGGAAACCAAAGGCTAATACCTACCACAGGGACTTGGGGGTTTTTCTTAAGCAAGCTATTTATTAATATTAACAAATGGTATTTTACTGATTATCTGTTTACAAAACTGAATATTATTTTACCTTTCCATTCCAGTGTAAACAAATCAGTGAGGAGGGATGAACAAAGACCAGCACCACAGTGCCTGACAGCGTTGTTCAAGGGATCTTTTCTCAGGTTACAATTTTCTGACATTATCCCTTGAGCTGAGCTTCTGCAGTTGAATCGCTGCTGAGCCCAAGTGCAGCTCGGGAGCTGCAAATCACAGCGTCACTGAAGCAGAGGAAAGAACAGAGTTAGCCATTTGCTGTGGATGCCTTTGACCAAGCTGTGTCCTTTTTCCTGTTCATGAGTCACTCACCAGGAGACTTTATCTTTTCTAATGTGTTTACTATCTGTAATTATAGTTGCAACAGTTATCCACCCATATAAGAAAATGTTACCGTGCCTGAACATGACCAGGAGGAGCTGTGTCACAGGACAGGAGGTAGGAGATGATCTGCCCATATCCACCGTGGCCACAGGAGAACATGCAGTTTTCAGCTCATCTTCTGGCACAGCTGGGGAGAGCTCTGCTCACTGCTTATTTGCTAGTGGCTATTTCATTTCTGCTCCCAAACCATGATTTACTGACTGAAGATTAACTATTCCAAAAAGTTTGTGCAAGCAGGCAACCCAGCCTTTTGTGCAAACATTTGTGGATAGCCATTAAATGAATAACTTGGGCCCAACTGAACAAGGAGTCAAAATATTCCCAGACTTTGGCTAAGTCCAGAAGAGCAGAGCCTGCCACCTTTGGCCATCCTCCCGCTGGCTGCCCTGTCTCCTCACCACCTTCAGAGCCTTGGGAAGCCCACCATGCAACTGCACTCCTGAGGACAGCTGCTCACCCAGAACCACAGCTGCTCCAGACTCTGTTTCTAATCTTCCTTTCTTTACGGATTAAGGAATTGAGCTTTAATAGGGCTTAAACCTTTCCCAGACGTAGAGCCCAGCACTGGATTCATCACACAGTTACAGCTCCCTACCTACACACATAGCTCCCAGGCAGATGGGGAGCTAAATGTGATCAAACACCTAAAAAGACGATGAGGTTCTTAACTGAGCAAAAAACAGAAAAAAAAAAACCAAATACATCCCTTCATATACATATGCAGTCAGTTCCTTTTGCAGGCATGTGCATTTGGGTTTTGTTATCGTCCTCTGTTATGTGTCTTTCCAGCTGGTGGGTTATTTCTTATATACACAAGACATCTGAGATCTCCACCTGCATGCACTGTTACATGTTCAGTTTAAGGTGTTCATGCCTAAATAAGGTACGTGGACATTTCCTGATCTGCATGGCCTCTTGGTAGAACACCACAAGTACCTTGCATAGATGTGTGTTGGCCCTTTAATGGACTAGAGACATCTGACTTAATCTGAAATCCAGCTGCTTATCAGTCACTACCTAAGGACCTCACTACCTCAGTTGCACAGCAACCATAGCCAGGCTTCCTATTTTTCAGGCTGGATAGCACTGCATTAGTTTACAGATGGTATTTGGAAAAAAGAAGAACTGGAAGGGATTGCAAGAGTCTCTGTAATCTGACCACTTGTGCAGTGCCCGGATGAAGTAAAAACAGAGCTTCCATGACTGACGTGGATCAAGTCTCCTTATAAAACTGCCCAGTGTTGAGATTTTGCCACCCAGATTACAGAAGAGAGGTTCTCACTGTTCAACCCTTCTTTGCTAAAGCTTGTTGTGTCTTTTACTCAAGTATCATGTGAATCCAAGGCCTGCCCTTTCAACCTTGGGAGCCCAGTTATGAGATAGAAGGTGGGCCCTAATATTGTAAAATGAAAGAGAAGATTAAAACTGTGTATTTTAATAGACAAAAATCATGTTATTTCAATACACAGCGGATCTGTTTCAGTGGCAGTCAGTGGGAAAGGACAGCTAGAACCACTCCAAAATGGGCTTTGTCACCAAGGAACGTGTGTGTGGGACTCAGCCTTCCTGGCATGCTCTGATCTGCTCAGTACAAATGCCATGACTGTGATAAGGGTAATGATTAATATAAGCACAGCAATGCCTGCATGTTTGTGGCTGTGCAAGCTGGTAGACTTTGGCAGCAGCTTCCTGGAGGTTTTGATTACATGGCAAACTGAGGAGCCAGAGGAGGAAAGTGAGCAGACCTTGATTTGGAGTGGTTTTGCTTAGTGTAGTTTCCCATCCCAAGAGAAGTCTCTAACAGGAACAAGATCCTGAGCTCTATGGATGTGCCAGTCTTTCTCCAGGGGCTGTATAGGGATAGTTTAGACCATCTGCTTTGAAAATAGATGGAGTCAGAGAAAATTAACCCAGCCATTGATAAAATGCTGATTTTTTTCCTTTCTTTTGAGCTGGCAGTTCCCCTTTTCTTCTGAGTTTGCTTCAGGACAGGAGGAGGCTTTGAAAACACTTCCCACCTTTTTTAATGCTTGACATGGGAGCAGAGCACTCTGTTGTTAGGTGGCAGCATTCAGCCAGCAAGCAATGGCCCTCACTGCACTTCCCAGCTGTCCTCCTGCTCTCGCAGTGTCAGCCCAGTGCAGATCTTTGGCGCACGAAGATGGTTTGGACTCCAAAAGGCAATGAGCAGGTAAGAGGAGGAGCAATATTGCCACTGAGCTGGGTGGTGTGAGCTGGGGCTCAAAGGGTAGTCCCTAGTGAGCAATTTTGCCCTTCATGACCCATGTCAAATTGGAGTGCTATCGTTGCATTACGCTTTCATCTGGTACCTTCAAATCAGCATTAAAAACACCCTATAAAACTAATAGGATTCTGTGGTAATTGTTCTGCTACAATAAACATGCCTGACATGAAACGCACTGAACTTTCTGGCTTCTCTGGTGCCCATTTCTTGAAGGGGAACGTAACAGGGCGAGAGAGAGAAAGAACGGGAAATAACTCCGGAAAGAAAATTATCAAGATTATCCGGGTGACCGATGATTATGGGATTTGATATCACAGGGAAATTAACATTTTAAAGATTGGCCAAGAAGAAAAAGAAAAGCTCTCAGCTCTCTTTCCAAAATAAGCAATCATTTCAGCGCACATCTCCCTCTGCAGTTGGATGGCAGTGCAGGGCATATTTATTACTGCTTATGTTTGTAGGCTGCCTGAAGTTTGCAAGCTGGTCCCCGGATCTCAGGTACTTCCCCACCACGTTCTTCTTCCTTGACTCACAGCCAGCAGCGCCCTATACATCGACTGCCCTGAGGTGTGCACTAGGATTTTGGTGACTCTCCTCCAGACAGGACTGAACATGCCAGTTTTGGAAGAGGGCAACCCGCCCCAGGCTCTCCGAAGACATCCGTGTAGGGTTATTATGTCGGCTGTGAATTCACTATTTTTTCTGGTTTTGCAAAGGAGCATTCCTTGGCTGCCTGCCACCATTTAAACAGAGATGACATCTGGTCAGGATGACCAAGGAGCAGAGAGGGCACCCAGGTACAAAGAGAAGCTGACAGGTATGAAGCAATGTGGTGAGGCAAGAGTGGGAGACCTGCCAAAGGAAAAATAGCAATGTGCCCATAAACTGAAAACAAACATATTCCCTGCAAAGTGGAGCTACTCCTGGTCAGACATATTTGTTGAATGCAAAGCAGGCCCTAAAAGAAGAGGTTTTGGTTTAAGGCACCTTGTACACACTGTCTTCAGATTATCCAGTATAGCGCTACTGGCTAGACTGGCTATCAGGATCTCCTTGTCCTTTGTACAGGGTCATTGAGTTTGTCCTGAACCTACCGTCTTTCCTCTCTTAAAGTGTATTTTTAGAAGTCAGAAACATGCCTGTTTTTCTCTGCATTTTAAATCCAAAAGACTCAGATACTTTGCCTCAAACATTCCAAAAGAAAAAATAAATCTGTGGCTTCACATTACATATGAAGTGTTTCAAGCCTAACATAGATTTGGGGCTTTATGTTTGGCGGCAAAGTTAGAAAGTATTTCAGTTCAAATTTAGAATGCAGCACTTCCTGTAACCTCAACCCCAAACTCTGCAACTCCAAGTTTAGTTCCTTATGGACTCTCTCCACAGAGTAAGATAAATACCTAGCTGATGTCTAAGTACTACTTCAGGTGGCAAAGTCCAAAATTTAGACTCTCAAAGCCCTCACTCAGCACCACGTAGGTATCCAAGAGTAAAGTGCTCTGCATGCATAAGTATACACTTTCTGGGCATGCCTTTCTGAGCATCCCAGTTTCTGCTTCTCAAATTGTGCCCTTCATATACAGCGAAGGAGCTAACCTTGCCCTGAAGGAGGCTTTGGGTGCCACGTTTCCTTCCCCTGTCATCCAGAAACCTCAACTGCCATTCTCTAGAGTCAAACACTGTTTTGCCTATTTAGTCTAAATCAGGTATCCATAAGAGAGGTCTAGCCAGGTAAAGTTTTTGAGCGTTTTCCCAGAGAGTGTCTGAAATGGGTTCAAGTCCCTTCAGGCTGGTTTGCGGTTTGAGCCAAGGCTGGGCGCAGTTGACGAGTGCTGACACAACTGGACAACCAGCACTCGGGAGGCAAGGAAGAAATGGGAGGTAATGGTGGGGAGGAAGAGTATAAAGCAATACCCCTCAATACATTTCTATTTGTTCCCACTGGCCTTTCTGCATCACTGTGCCACATTCTGAGACATCTTACATTATAGACATTGTAATTTAGTGAGGAAGAAATAACCTGGATTCACCTGAAGAAGGATCTGGAGGAGACGAAGTGAAAACAGGGATTCCTTTGTACTCCAGTAAAAAAGATGTTCAAGCTCAGTGAGAGATCCAAGAAAAAGAAATTCATGTAGACATGTTTGTTATTTTGCCCACATCTGCATCTTTCCTGTGCTACCAAAATAGTAAAATTAATTTAATTTCATAGTTTTCAGAATTTTCTTGGATCTCTTTAGACCTCCTTACCTGTGTTTGTTCAATAAAGCAACAGCTTCTGAATTCAGATTGTCCATAAGGCTAGTTCTCCAGCAAAGGGGATGTTTAAGCTACTATCTTTACTGATGAAGAGGAGAGTAAAGCCAAAATGTGGATGCATATCTTTAGAAGAGCTCTTTCTACCAGGCTAAGCATTAGCTATATGCACAGGCTATCATGCTTCCCCTGCTCACCAGGTAGCAGCATTGCCTCCTCTCTGGCACATTTCCAAGTCACAGGAAGTCTAGTACTAGTTTACAGAATTGAGACTATTTTACCCAGCTGCCTAAGGTCTCCAGCTCTCATACTGCTGCCCGCAGAGAATAAGACACCAATTTGAAGCCAGAGGCAAAAAGGCTAGTGCTAGAATTGTGATAATATTCACTGAACTCCTCTCAGAGTCAAAAAGTAAGCTATTAGGGTATATTCCTGCCAAGTTTTTAGTATTCATATAGCTCAGGCATAGTCTCCAACAGCAAATAGAATAATAGTATCCAGAACACAAGCTTGGCTTCCATTTTCAATTGACATTCAATAAAGGTCAAGTCCTGCTTCCCCTGAACTCAATGTAAAAATCCTAATTAACTCCAACAGAGAACAGAATGGGCCCCAAAGAGTTAACAGTAGTTGGATATAAAACAGAAACAAAGCAAACTCTTAATCAAAAAATTATGGCTTACAGCTAAGAGCAACCTCTCTGGGGTTGTACAGTTCCAAATAGGAGCAGAATTTCTGCCTCGAACATTCATTGATACTATTTCAGATGCAAAATTTGTGATCTTTTCAGTGCCAGAGACAACACATTCCAGTATGCATAACATTTTAGTTACTTATCTTCTATGAATTGCAGGGCATAATGTTTTTCACTGTTTAGAAATAACTTAGCTCTGAGTCACCACTGAAAAACCCTGTTCTAAATTGGATTTCCCCAACAAACCTGGACTGTCTCACTTAATTTGAAAAGTCCAGAGAAACCACAGAACCTGCTTTACAGCCCATAGTTTGTGTCTACTGTCCCATAGCTACCTTGCATGGCATGGAAGGAAAGAGCAGATTAAGGCAGCGCAAGGGTGGAGGTACCCCCGGGATCCCTGGTCTGGTAGAGACAACTGCACTGCACAGGGCAAAGGGGCTGGAACAGAAACACACTCTCAAAGCCATCACCATCATTCCCACCTCCCACTGAGTAGCAGCACATTTCCAGCCTGAAGCCCTCATCGTTGATTTCAAGGTAGTGAGACTCCCACTGACTTTCAAAACTCTCTTCCTTTATCTCCCACCACCCCTGTGCTCAGCACCGCAATGCAACACGTTATCAAGAAGGCACCCACAAGGTTTAGGATGCAAAGCTGGGTTTCCTGGATGCTGCATAGCCTAGTACTTCACCTGAAGGACCACCACACAGGGCTTACGTTAATAAAGGTCTGCACAGCTTTTTATCCCATTCTAAGGGATACATGCAACAAAGGCTTGGCCACAAGCCACCCAACTGATGGTCTTTTATCGGAGAGTATTTCTACCAGTAGAAGCGGTTTTCTCCATCAGTTTGTTCATGCTGTAACATTTGTGCCTACTAATCTGAAAATCCATGGCTTCAGATTTCATACCTTTGCCTGCATTATCAAGGCTTAGAAGCAAGGGAGTAATTTAACTTGCATTTGAGTTGGCACAGCCGGGGGGACAGACGTGCTCTGTTTCTTCACCTTGAACCTTGATGCTGAAGCAGACAGTACAACTCCTGAGGGCCCCAGTCCTGCACCACTACCTTTGCAGGCAGAGGGACTGGAAAACATTGGAGGGAAAGCTTTGTACTAGTGCTGCCTCCCGTGAGTCTTGAGGAAAGTGAGCAGGTCGAGGCTGCACTTGCTAAAGCGTAACTGAGACCAGGCAGAGGCTTCCTCGTAACACGTGCTCCATGAAGGCTCTTGCAAAGCCCTGGGAGTACAAGAAGCCTTCCTGACACAGGCCTTTCCCCTGCTCATCATTTTATTTTAGCTCTCTTGAAGCAAAGAATTCCTTCTTAGTGCTCCAAACATGGAACTACTGGTCAGACTGAGAACTGTAAATCTTTAATGTATTACTGTTCAATGGGAAAAGAGCAGCAAATACCATATTTGAGGGGGAGCTAGGAGGGAAGAAAAGAAAGACATCCTATCTAATTTGGACCAAGGTGAACCCAATTCACTTTGACAGGTTTCTGAACTCAGAAGTTTGTATAGCATAACTGTAAATAATACGCCAATAGAATGATTAAAGGAGAAGTATCAGGTCATGTCTGCCCAACCTGAAATTTTTATTTTAAATAAACATTGTCTAAAATTTCAAAGAGATTTACAAATCTCATTTGACAACTGAGTAGGCCATAGGGTCATTGGCCAACTTAAGCAAGTAAAAGTGAAGGTATTTGCACCTGCTTTTAAGAGCTACAGATACGTGATTGGACTTTTTCTATTTGGGCAGTGATTTACCATTGTGCCATTGCTTCCTTTAGCACTTCACAAACATTGCTTCTTATTGAGAAGATTTTCTTGCACAACAATCATTTAATTTTTTGGGGTATTTTTTCAGACTGGCAAGCCTTTTGAATTAAATTTTAAAGTTTTGGAACTTTTCAATTAATAATTCATACTTTCCCTTAATAAAACACATATTCAGTGCTGAAGTTAAAAAAGACTTTTTATTGTGATAACATTGCATAGCTTTCATAATTTTCAGCAGATCAAATAAACCTTCATGAATTAAGAATGCAGTTCTGACAATGCCAGCTTGCACTGTCTCAAGTCCTAGTTTAGAGTAAATTAAAACTTCTTAATATTATTTTCTATTGAGCCACAAACAGAAAGGTTTTGTACCACTGGACTGTGGAGCATAGCTGAAAGCATCTAGTAAATTTGTGCTACATCAAATTCTACTCTTCCTTTAACCACCCCTACATTGACCAGTTTTTTACCCAGCAAAGAATATGCCCCTCTAAGCCATGAGCAGCCAGTTTCTCCAGAAGAATGCTGTGGGAAATGGCATCAAAAGCTTTACTGGAAGTCCAGGTAGACAACATCCACAGCCTTTCCCTGATCCACTAGGCAGGTCACCTTGTCATAGAAGGAGATCAGGTTGGTCAAGCAGGACCTGTCTTTCATAAACCCATGCTGACTGGGCCCAGTCACCTGGTTGTCATGTATGTGCCATGTGATGGAACTCAAGATGATCTGCTCCATGTCCTTCCCCGGCACCGAGGTCAGACTGACAGGCCTGTAGTTCCCCAGATCCTCCTTCTGGCCCTTATTGTAGATGGGTGTCACATTTGCTAACTTCCGGTCCACTGGGACCTCACTAGTTAGTCAGGACTGCTGAAAAATGATTGAAGGTGGCTTGGTGAGCACTTCCACCAGCTCCCTCAGTACCCTTGGTGGATCCCATCTGGCCCCATAGACTCACGTGTGTCTAAGTGGTGTAGCAGGTCACTAACCATTTGGTCTTGGATTCTGGGGGCTTCGTTCTGCTCCCCATCCCTGTCTTCCAGCTCAGGGGGCTGGGTACCGTGAGAACAACTGGTCTTACTATTAAAGACTGAAGCAAAGAAGGCATTAAAAGTACCTCAGCCTTCTCCTCATCCTTTGTCACAATGTTTCCCCCCCGCATCCAATAAAGGATGGAGATTCTCCTTAGCCCTCCTTTTGTTGCTAATGTGTTTGTAGAAACATTTTTTGTTGTCTTTTACTGCAGAAGACAGATTAAGTTCTGGATGGACTTTGGCCCTTCCAATTTTCTCCTTGCATAACCTCACGACATTCTTGTAGTCCTTCTGAGTTGCCTCCCCCTTTTTCCAAAGGTCATAAACTGGCTTTCTGGGCTGTGAGCACATGCTGCCGGATCATGTTCAGTTTTTCATTCACCAATACCCCCAAGACTTTCTCTGCAGGACTGCTCTCAATTCACTCATCACCTAGTCTGTATCCATGTGTGGGATTGCCCTGACCCAAGTTCCCATCGGCCCATTTCTCCAGCCTGTCGAGGTCCCCCAAATGGCCTTTCCTAACACCATCCCTGCACAGTTGGACTATGTCTCCATATCCCTTCCAGGTCACCTGACTCTATTTCCATTTCTTGTGTGCTTCCTTTTTCTGCTTGAGTTCTGTCAGGAGTGCCTTGTTCATCCATACAGGCCTCCTTCTGCCTTTGATTTTCTGCACATTGGGATTGACTGTTCATGAGTTTAGAGGAGATGGCCCTTGCAAATCAACCATGTCTCCCGGACTCCTCTTCCTTATCTGTGTGCATGTGTTAGGGATGGGCTCACCTCTGTCTTGTTTGTTGGCTTTGAGGTCTCTTGTCCATTCCACCCTGTGCCCTTTTCTTGCCATCCTGGTCTGCCACTTTGCCGCTTCTTTGTGAGCTGTCATCTTCCTTTTCTGTTGTTCCAGGTTTGAATCTCTCCTCTCCAGGTTGGCTAGCCTGTCGGCAAAGATGTTTTGCCCTGCTTGATCAGGTGGATCTCATGTCTTCCTAGCAGTCCTTGATTCGCAGAGGCCCATGGCTGTAAAAGCCAAATCCCTGTTGCCAACACCATCTGTGCAACCAGGTGTTGACCTGCAGGATCGATCGATCGATCTATCTATCTATCTATCTCCTCAAGCCCTTCACGCTCCCTGACAGGATTAAGGAGAAACCCACCTGGTCCCTGGACCTTTGGCCCTTGCCCCAGAGCCATGTAGTCATTCTTGTTATGCTTCACATAACCATTTGGCCAAAACAAAAAGGTGAAAAAAATGAGTCAATTTTCTGAAGCTGTTCATATTTCAAGGGAGGCGGGAGAGAGACAGAGAGATGGGAACATGGATTTCATTTCCTTTCCTGTACTCAAAGATTTGACATTTGCAGAATCTTCTATTAGGTTTGCAAATCTTCTCTTCTTGTAGCCCTCAAGGAAAAGGGAATAAGAAATGTGAATCCACAATTTAAACAAAAAACATTCCCTGCCATTAGCATTTCTTTGATGATCCTTTGGTTTATTGTTGTGCATTAACTTCTGTATAATCACATAATTGCTACAACATTCATATAAATAATGCATTTGGAAGAGAAAGTAAACAGTATGTCACATTCCATTCTCCAGCGAATTTAGCGGGACCTTCTGGCTTGACTTTACTGCTAAAGCTGCTTTTTTGCCTCAGGGTACCTAACGCCTGTTAACGAAGTCGAAGTAAACAGGGAAAATAAAAGCACTTTCATTTTGTCAAGAGATAAATTTGATGGTTCAGCCCTAAACCTCTCAGTGAATTTACTCCATGACAAAACTAATGTGTCTTGTCTTCACTGTATTGGTACCTCAGGGGAGCTGATGCGTATTAGCTACCACTAGCAGAAAAGACAAACACCATTTGTAGCCCCCCTTCCCCATGTCCTCTTGGGTTTTCCTTTTATGAAAGTTTCTGGTAAAAGCTTCTATAAAGTCACAGAACAGAGTTGCCCATGTCTGCCAGCTGATTTTTTGCACTACATGAAAATATTTCTCAAGCACAATCCTCTCTTCTCTCTCCCTCTCAAACACTTACAGTTTTAAAAAGCCAAACTCTTCAGTATTTGACACAGTTTCAGCTCCAAGATCTACAGCCAGTTTTGAAAACTGCAACTTATAATGAGCTAATTTTACAGTTAGAAAAAGGTTGTGTCACTTTGAAAGAGACAGATACAGCTGGAATGAAGACAACAGAATTGTATACTGAAAGCACTGGGATTTTGCACACATATTTGGGCCTGAATTTCACCAGGGTTTTATAAACAGGAATTTCAAAGACTTATCTTACAGGTTTGGTGTGTTCAGAGGGTGGATCTGTTTTGGTTAGTTTTAGAACATGAGTCCACAAAGACACACAGGAAGGAGGGTGTATGAGAAAAGGACAAAATTACATGTCCACAGGTATGTGAGGTCCTATTTTGTTTAATATGCTCATAACCCTGCCAGTCCATTAGATACACAGGTAGGATCTGAGAGTCTTCATACCAGCTCCCCGATTAATGCAAAAGGAGGAAAACATAAAGTTAGCACCAGTAGGGTTCAGTGCTATCCTCACCCAGATATTCACTATCATCTGGTGACAGATTGAGTGACTTTTTAATGATAAACTAGACAAGGCTTCCCAAAGGAGAAGGATACTGCTGTAACCAGATAGAGCAGCAAGCAACTCAGAACTCAGGAAGACCCTGAGAAAGGGAAGCATTTACCACAAGGAGTGCTAGGGAAGGAGAGCCAATGTGCAGTGAGAGCTGGGATGCCATACCCAGGGGCCTGCATTTTCTGTACACCTCTCCTGCATCAGAGGGAGGAGACCAGTGAAGCAGTTTGATGCCTCATTCAAGTATCCTCCCTCGCCAGGGCTATTTAGAAGGGCAGACTCGGGTGGCAGCAAAGAAAAGGCAGTTCCTGCATCTCTGTACTTCACTCCACGTCCCTAGCTCATTCTTTTTACACATCCTAAACTCTGCCTTTACCAGTTTAATCACTTCACTCAGGCAGTTTCCAGCATGTCAGGATTCACTGAGGTCCCTAGACAGCAGCACTCTATCTATCTCTGGTGAATCTGGGATGCTCAGAGGAGCTGCCTGAGTATAGGTCACAGGAGCTTTTTGGTCCTCAGGCAATTCTATGGGCCATGAGGATAGTAAAACACACTTCTGCTTACAGTCCAACCCAGCCCATGCTCCCACATGTATTGTACTGGGACACCATTTCCTGAGCAACATCCTGTGCATTTCAGAGCAAAAGAAAGAATTCCCACTCGATACAAAAAGTAGCCCAATTTGTTCATCCTTGGTCTTAAGTGCTTTCCTACTGCAATGAGATCAGGATCAGCATGCATTAATCTCTAAGACTTCCTATTCTCTAAGCCTGTCTTTCTGTCAATTCCAGCAGCAGCTCCAGCTGTTACTGCCCACAGAGAGCCACAGTTTCTATATTCCTCATGAGGCTTGCCCTAGACAAGATTAGAAATGACTAATGGTAAAATGTTAGCAGATACCTGGACTCCCCTCTACATTGCTGCTTCCACCACTACAATCAGTGGGTGGGTGGGAAACCCCTAACACGACTGCCTTGTGTATAGATAGCTTGGGAAGGCATATGTGTAAATGGAGTACCTCAAATTTCCAAAGCTTCTTCAGTTTTCTACCCATCTTTGTTGTCCAACGCATGGTATCACTAGTCTTTCTGGTTTTGTGAAAGCACAGTTGTGTCTGTCATCAACTTTGGGTGATAAGATCAGATTTTGAACTTGGATGCGAACCACATGGTAATTCCCTGCTCTATAAAGAAAAGAAAGACAATAAAAAGCCCTCAGTGCTGGTTTTGTTTCCTCTGAGCCTCATTAGGCACTTAGCCAGCGACTAGTCAGGTACAAAGGGGCAAGGACTCAGAAATGGGCCTCAGAGGTCCTGCCTTCCATCTGTGAGGGGTAAGTGTGAACCGTAAGCCAAATTCATTTAGTTCCTTTTACATAATTGTCAGCTTCACTCAAAGCGGTTTCTTCTCCTTGGTTGCAAGGGAAGACAGTCAATTGTTGTTCTATTCACTCCGTCACATAAACCCATCTGACAGGCATGACAGCAACTGCTTGCTAATTATGGAGCAAAATTTGCAGTGCAAGGTTTGTTGTGCCAACGGTCCCCAGAACAATCCTGGGATTGTTTTATGAGAAGATTGGGCAGTCAGGGTTGAGCACTTTTGCTTCAATTATCCCCATGTGCTGTCACGGCTTGGAGCTGCTCTAGTGGAATGAAGAGAACAAAATAAATGAGCTCTGCTCCAACCCTGGGAGCAGTTGCTGAACCCTGAAGAGCTTGGTTGGTTGTATCTTTGTTAGCTGCTATTACAGATATTATTGCCTGGTAGTGGCACTGAAACTGAGGGTCCATTAGCACTTCTATGCTATGTCCAAGGATTTATAGCTCCACTGCAGAGACTTACTCTGGAGTGAAACTCAGCATGTGGTCTCAGCTAAGCCCAGCTCTCTGTTATCCACTACTTTGGGTGACCTAATAAAGTTCAGATATTGCTGGCATTGGATGTAGTTGGTTTGCTGATTTTATCAAGAAGATGAATCGATCTGGGAGTGAGGGGTGACTAACAGAAAAGTTCATCTCACTGGGTCGGAGTTAAAAAAATATCAAGGAATTAATTGTTTAATGTAGGATTCTGAATGATGTGCGGACACCTAAAAAGACGATTCTGAAGGAAGAAATGTAACCAGCTGGTCATAAATCAGAATTACCGTTTTCCAGAATATTCCAAAAGAATACCAATTCCTACTAGAGTTACTGGGCCACACATTCTCAGCTTCTTACATGACCTGGGTTTGCAGAGCACCTTCATGAGCCCCAGCTGGTTACATTGCTCAAGAATTTCTTCTTTGTGACCTGAGTACACTTGTGTGGCTGTCATTTCCAACAGAGCTTCAGTGATAAACTGGAAAAATAAAACTTGGAGAGGGGTCTATGTTTCTTTCTTGCAGCCAGTAAGTTATTACAGAACATGCCATCGCTTTGCAAAAACCAAGAATCAAGGCCCCTCCATGGACTTTGGCAGCTGCACAACCCCCGTGTCTGGCTACCCCCAGAGGCAGCTCAGCTGAGCCCTCTCCCACCACCACTCCTCCTCCCACATCTACACCTCCTGCTCCCCTTGCACCCTCTGCAGCACTCACCAGGCCACAGCAGGACCAGTTCAGCCCACTCGCCCAGCAGAAAACTAATCAATCCTTCTGCTGAGTTAGTCTTCTAGCAGATGGCACGTTGCATCAGCTCATCAGGCTGTCAGACAAGCCAGAGCCAAGAGGGATCTCACAACCGGGTGCAACAGTGTGAGCACACCTTTTGTCTGCAGCAAGATATTAGATCAATCCCTTGAAACTTTTAACCACATCCTCTTGTCTCTACAGATTTACAGCATGGATTTGGACTGCAGGGAAGGACTTATGCCACAGGTCCACTAAAAGTTTACCTAGAGCCCTTCAGAGCACTGGAGCAACATAACTCTACAATAGCAACAAATACTCCTCTCTGCCATAGCCTGTAAAGACTCCTGAAGGAGCTATTCCTCTCTTTCATGGATGTGAATCATGTGACGTGATCCATCATAACTACAGGCAGGCAGCATATCCTTCTCTGTTCCACAGAGATTATTGCTATTCCCACTGGAAAGGTTTTGGGAAGATGGCAACAACTCTAGAAAACCTAAGGTTTCACCAAATCTGAATTCCATAGCAGGAAGTCTCTTTCTACCCATCCCCAAACCCTCATACCCACAGATATGACCTTTTCAGAAACATCTTCTAAAGGTCTGTGGTATTCACAGAAGACAAGTGGGAGAGCAGAGAAGAAAGAAATAAAGCAGTAGGTGTCTGGCTTTACCAGGTGTACCAGGCCTATTCGGTACACTGCAGGGCAAGTCCGAGTCAATCTAGCACTGAAAAGCTGCAGAAAAGACCAATGAAAATCCTTCACAAAATGTCCTCACAGCAGTTCTGCTCCTTGTAATAGCCACAGAAGTAAAAAGAAGTGTCTCATGTTTTCGTTATATTCCTTTAACACCTCAGAATATTTCTAGCTGTCCTCAAAAGAAGAATGAAGGATTGATTACTCCTCTCCTTTCCAGAAAAGGATTTAAGAAGCCAGAGGTAGTGCAACTCATGGGCCGCCCAATTCCCATGGTGAGCTGCAGTGTGCATGTTAATCTAATTAAAGCAGAGCTAAGATTTCTCCTCAGCTGTACTGGAAGTATATCCTTCAGCACTGCGATGCACCAAAAAAATTTAGGTCTAGCCCTGCCAAACTTGGCCAGCTCTGGCTAGGAGTTGCAGAGTTTTTCCATTTCAGTTAATCTGGATTTCAGCTACCAGAGAGTTCATGGGAGTTTGTGGGATCTCTCAGACAGGTCCACTGAGGAACACAAGTCTGCCGTCACCCTAAAGGGATCTTCACTGCCACTGGAATGGTCAGCCCAGACCTTCACTCCCCTCTCCTCCCCACTCCTCTGGGTATTCCCCTTGCCTCTGCTCTTTGTACAGCTGCATTATGAGTGAGCGGAGAACCATGCAGCCAAGGAACAATCCCTCTGCTGTGTTCAGATCAGTTCACTGCAAGATCTACTACACCAATGCTGAGGCACCACACACAAACCATCAGGAGTACAGGGAGCTCTGACTTGTGTTTGTCAGATTAAAGCAACCAGAGAACTACAGGCCAGGTACTTACATGAGATTAAAAGTAAGCAGTTAATTGTTCTTTAACCTGGACTTTAGAAATATGAAGAAAGACAGTAGCTGGAATTTGGTTCAAATTCATGTTGAGAGTACAGTTATGTTCACTGCAGTGATATAGTGTTCTGCAATATGCAATTCATTCTCTCCTAGTTAACCAGCTCTACTTTGTATGAAGTAGTTGAATGAGGAATTCCTAATACTTTCTGGCCCATGGATGCTTAACCGGGAAGAGTTGACGCAGAAGGGAGCATTTCTGAAAACCCTGTGGTTAGGGCATCTCTAAGAGATCACAACTCAAACCTCTTCTCCAGGTGAGGTGGGAGACGAGCTCCAACCTGGCCTCCCACACTCCCAATGGAGGCACTAATACACTACTGGACAGCAGGAAGGAAGAAGTGGGGTCGCCGTGATTTCGCATGATCATGCATGTTTCAAGCAACTCCAGAGACAAGATGGGCAGGGAAATACGTGGTGCACAGATCTACAAGTGCTTGGACATGAGTCTGACCAGCCTGTTGCCTATGATAAGAGGGCTCATTTGTCTTGACCTTCTTTACCAGTAAAACCGTCAGCATTGACAAGTTTAGGAAGCAATGGATCGCTGCTCTGGAAGCACCAGCACGTGCAGGTCTCAAGCATATAAGTGGCACTTTGTATACTGAAGTCCCTCACAGGAATCTGGACAAAAGTATCTTTGGTGGCTTTTGTTTTTAAACACACAAACACAGAGAGAGTACAGCTGAGTATTTCAACAGCATACCTACAGCGGATGTGGACTGTGTGGGCTGGGGGGTCTTTCAGCAAAAGCCTGGATTCCTTTCTGAAAGGCACGCTCCAGTTCAGCCAGAGGTTATAGGCTTCATACAGAAATTCCTCAGCTACGATCTGTGTTTTAATGCGGCAGGTCAAACCACCCTCATAATAGTACCTCTTGTCTTGTATAGATTATATGACATTTAAGAGGGGAAAGGGGGCACTCAAAGCTAAATCTCAGGATACTCCAACGTCTGATGGTGTACAGGTCTGGCAAATGGATTTAGACACTCTTAACAAGAATACTTCAGTTTTCAGTCAGCCTCTAACTGTTTTACTGCTGGTGTGAGGTAACTTCAGGGTTAGCTTTCCCCAAAAGCTGGCCCAAATAGGGTTTTTCCCCATACAAGTTAAAACAACTTTTAACCTAGTCTAAACACACCCTGAGGTGCAGACCAAGATAAACAGTAGCATAAAAGAAACACAACATCCCAAAAGACCACTGACGTATTCCCCCATAGGGTTTCCCAAGAAAATAGCAGAGCTATTGGGGTAACACAGCCCTCTCCCCATGTAGGGGGATGCTCTGCGGTGGGATGTTAAGGGGAATGTGGTGACGTGATATCTGGATCATGTAGCCTTGCTTAGCTCTAGGAGGAAGATGTCCTTGCCAGCCTACCGGTATGGGACTTTCCCCTCAGACGTCGGTATAGAGGGAGGATTTGAAGCAGGTAAGGGGGAGGTACTTTGTGGTTTTGCCAGGGGATCTCTGAGAGATCACCAGAGGGGGCAGGAGCATAGAGGACCATGCATGAAAAGGGTACAAGGAGAAACGAAGGTAATGGTGGTGCAAGAGTGGGAGTGGATTTCAGGATAGGAAATGGGGGCTGAAAGACAGCACAGGGCAAAGTGGTAGATAGCCTTACGGGTGCAGACATGAAGTTTGCTTTGCTCCATCTGCAGTTGACATCTGCATCACCATTCAGAGAAGTGGCTACTGTTTCTGAAGACAGCTAAGCTGCCTTTATGTTGGCAAGCTCACATACTGCTCATGCAATAACCTGCAGCAACACAGAGCACAGCATGAAACACTGAACTCAGCTGCCATCCTGGGGAAATGCTCCTGCAGTCAGTTTGGCCCCATTGTGCAAGCTCTTGAGTTCAAACCCAGGTGCATCGGTGGTGCACACACACACATGTGGTTTGCAACATAGACAAAGCTTAAGAGGACGGTGGCAGTTAGATGGGAGTGAAAGAGCACTTCGGAAAACAGCAGCATGAGGCTGTCCCTTTCTTTGTGTATGTTTAGAGCCATCGAGGCCACAGAGCTGGAGATTTTAGTAATTAAGGCATGAAATGAAGCCCTGGGCAGAAGCTAAGTTGATAGCATGTCATAAGGCCCTTTTTCTGAGTTGCTTGAACAGCTTACAGTTTTCCTATAGTTATTGCTTATTCAAAGCTGATTGTGGAATTATTTCCATGAGTAATTCTTGGCCGCTGTATCCCTTGCAAGCAGCTCACCGCAGTCAGCTGATTGATAGCTGAAATTCAAGACTGGTCAGTCCCTTTTGCCTGTTCATATAGGTCACCTGTTCTGCTGCAGAGGAGAAATTGCTTTACGGTGGGTCATGTGCCAGGGCTGCCAGCGGCCACGTCTCCTCCACCAGACACCAGCGCCTGCAGGCTGGGACAGTGGGATAAGCCCGTTGCTGTTCCCTGGCTGCACAAATGCCAGCACAGCATTTGCAAATGTGGGATGGGTTTTTCTTGGGTGTTTTTAGGAGCTGCTCCAAGCTCGCTCTTTGAATGAGTTGTCTGCCAGTCAACGTGCTTTGGGCAGTAAGGAGAAAGATGAGCAGCAGAGATGCCTCTCTGCAGGAGGGATGAGGGCACGGGATAACAGCAGGACCCCGTGTCATGGCAGAGCCCAGTGTCCCTGAGGAGGCTCGGGCAGCCTGGGGCAGGCTTAGATGAGGATCCAAACTGAAGTGAAAAGTTAACCACGCTGTTGAAGCAAAGCTCTGTCAGCTGCCCGTGCTCGGCAGAGTGAACAAACCCATGCACAAGAGCTGCAGCATTAATCAAAGATAACAGAGCGTTGATGTGAGACAGAGTAAAATAAGATCAATATACCCAGCCAGCAGACATCGCTTTCAGGCTTCTTTCACAAAAAGCTGTTCTGTTTTAAATAATGCTTCAAACATACCTAAGTTGTTAATTACAGCCTGCATACTGTACAAGGAGACAAATATAAGACTTGTGAGTTTCAGAGCAAGGACATCAGAAGGAAGAATAAATCGACTCCATGTGGAAAAGTATCACTATTAGATGATATAAATAGTGTGTTTGTTTCCCCAGCAGCTTTTCCAGATTCTGTGCTTTGAAGTGTCTCATTTTGGGGTCTCAGTTGCACCCTGAAACTCTGAAATGAACCCAAAAGCTCTTCCATTTTAATGAACTACAAGACTTAAAATTATAATTTTATTGCACTTCCAATCCTGGTGGGGTTACCTAGAGCCTGGAAAGTGCGTGCTGCCCATTAGGGATTATTAGGAAAGCATCTGGAAGTTGCACAGCCTCCTCAGACTTTTACCATTAATAGTTCCTTTTGTGGCCATTCGAAGGAAAAACTGGTTTTCTTAAGCAAATATGAAACTGTTTGAATGAATATTCCATCCATGACAGCTCCACTAGTCCTCTAAGGATCTCCAAAGCCTTCTCGTCCCCCTGCCTTCCCACAAGTCCTTCGAAACTTTATATGCAATATTATGCAGGCTGTTGGTGGCTTCCTGGAAAGAGAGACCAGGATCAGTTGCATAAAAACATGGTAGAGACTAGCAGGCACCTGGGAAGACTGGAAATCTAGTTAACTTTGTCCTTTTATTCTGTCCCACCTGCTCTTTCTTGCACTGCGCCTACAGCCCATTCCTCTCTCCATAGCTGGCACTGGGCTCCACGTAGCACACTTGCACTCTGCTCCGAGGGTGCCAAGTGACCCACTGTCACTGCCTGGCAGCCTCTGCCTGTTGAATTCAGCTCCTGTTAAGAGCTGCCTTGCCAAAACCTTTTCCACACTATGATGGAAACCAAGTTAGAAATAACTCAGGAGCTGGCAAGATTTCTCAGAGCTTTCATTTCTTGAAGTGCTTTGCTGCCAAGCTATGTTATTGACATCTTCTCGGGGATCAGTAGGATTTTTTTTTTTTAATGCATTTCCCTCTGAGGAGGAGGTGAGAGATATAAAGTCTAACACTTGTAAAATCTCTGTATTCCAATGTGAGAGTCAGCAAACTAAGAATTATGGTGATTAGGAGGTAGAACTGTCATCCATCATGTCATGCTCACATACCTGGGATGAGCCTAATGCTTCTGGCAAGGTTGTGTTCAGTGGTCCACTTCTCCATGGCTGCTGCATCTGGCACTTCAGGACACAAGATAGGAACAAGGTTGCGCTTTGCATGTTTTTCACACAAGGTGCAGCTTCGCTGTAGTTAAACATGAGGCCAGGGCCCCAGGTCTCCAGTCCAGCGTCCACGCTGGCCAGGGAGGTTGTGCAACAGCCACATCTCCTTCGCTTTCCTTATAGATGTCCTACAAAGCAAATTCTGCAGCACAGGGTTATGAAAGATCTTCATCAGTGGCAGGGAGAGCTAACACCCACTGTGGGCCTTGCACAGCAAAACAAACCACAGCTTAATTGGCCTCTGTGAAGTGTTTAATAGCAAAGAATCAGTGCACGAGAAGAGGGCCTGTTTCACCCAAATGAAGATCAGAAGTTGATCCATGATTATGTGGCTAAAGCCAACACTTTTTGGAGTAGGAATGGATCCTTTTCCTCGAGGTCAGAGTGTGCTGGAGCAGAACCGGAGGGAAGCCTCCAGAAATGCTTCTTTATTTGAGGGATGCACCACCACAGGCTGGAATCAGGCTGCCGTCGATACTTTCATTGGGTCTCTGTTGGCCTGGGAGGATAGAGATGGACTGCTACAGATCAGAAAACAAAGCAGACAGTTGGAAAGCTATATTAAAAATATGTATATAAAAATCTCTGCCACTGATTGTTTATTCATTAATCCCTGGCCAAAAGCATTTTCATCCAGAGGCTGTCAGATGAAAAAGTCATGTGAAACTTGTTCTCACAGCAAGTTAAAAAAGAAGTGTGTGTGTGTACAGGAAAACAAACAAAAAAAAACCTGAAAAGACAAAGTTCTCTATGCCAATGTTGTAGTGCAAAAAAGAAAAAAACTAGAACAGTCCCACATACAACACATCGCTTTCCAGCACTTTGTAGCACAGGCTGCAAAACAGTATCTGCAAGAGAATCCCAGCACTGAGACCAGAATTAAGAGCATTGCTCTGATCCGCCCCTCTGAGCGCCGGGTTTGGAGAACTGGTCTTCACAACCTACAGTTACGTGTGGGCAGTGGAAAAATACTACTGAACAACTAATTACCAAAAGCATTGGGTAACAAAATCCTGATTTAAATATTTGTAGGAGGTAGACCGAAAGGTGCCAGCCTGAAGCTTGTAATTACTTTTATTTCTGGCAAGAATCAATATACTTTAATAATAACTCTGGGCACAAAGTATTAGTTAGAAAAGCAGGGGATGCTTATTCCTAGCTGCAGGGGAGACCAAAGGAGGGAGGAAATGTCCTGATGCGGGTGCGCCAAGGTGGAGGGTGATGACTGCAGGGATGGGATTCATGTGATGCGGTGGCTCTGCTGAGGCAGCCCTGCCCACAGTCCCAGGGCAGGGAACGCTCCAGGACACCTCTTTGCTCCTGGGGGCAGCAAGGCTGGCTGAAAACTCTCTGTAAGTATGTTGACTACCGCCTTCCCCCTGACCTGAGCCTGCAAAGCTTGTGATGCTGATGAAGAGAGAGATGCTATCATGCCTCAGGGACCATGGGGCCAGTCTGCACCTCCAGCAGTGCTGCCTGACTTTGTGGCTGGTGCCACCACAGGGTGGGTGTCAGTCCCTTTGCCCTGGCGGGAGGTTTCCTTCTCCCCAGGCAGCTCTGATCTGGGCAGTGTGCTTTGCTGCCGTGGCTCTTCCTGCCTCACCCCTCATGCAGCCCTGACTCCTGGATGGAGGATTTTCTAACTATGCTCCTGAAGAGACTGGGTGGACTTTGGTTTGTGGCAGGCACTCACACCCCAGCCTGGCCATCACTGAGCAGGGCAGAGGCTGCGTCCCTCTGCTCAGAGACTACCCCATGTCGCTGGGCTGTCCCTCCTGGTATGGTCTTTTCCAGGCGCTCTGCTGAGCGGCTGCCAGGGCCGCATTCAGCGCCTCCAGCCTCCCTGGCCGCCCCATCCATTGTTCGGTTGCTCTCCCAGTGATACCAATGACATTTTTTGAGTCATTCCATTTCTCTGCCGCAACATTCTCCTGTCAGCTAGTTAACATGGCAATTATACAAGGAGCACACATCAAAGCAAAGCTGTCTTGGTACAGCAGTTTCCATATGCCGCTTAGCCTGCGTGTCCCACAATCCTCTGATTTGTCCCCCTGGTCCCTTTTATTTCTGCAGCAACCAACACAGCCACTTTGTTTGTGCTCAGCGCGCTAGCACATGCCATCGGCGACACAGCTTACTGCCGTGCCTGCAATTGGCAAATTCCTATTTGATTGCTGAGGCATTAAATATGTACACTTATGGTGGCATATAAAATCTGTGACCACATTAGCCACACTGTCAAGTTTAGGAAAATCCAAACTGAGTTATGGTGGGGAAACAAGTTACCACATCAGTTGAAGAAAGAGTCTGAATTAATTGGAAACCTCACAGGCTTAGATTTGGTTTCCAAGGCCTTCCCAGCCTACGTCTCTATCTGTATTACACATTTTTTCATTCGGGTTGTGTGTCCTTGCACCTGCCTGCGTGACACCTCTGCAAAATGCAAGAGTGGGTCGCCGGCACATTTCAGGAGTTTGGCCACCATGTTGCCTTCTCTGAGCCAGGTCTGGAGCGCAGACTTCAACCCGCCCAAAGTGGCACTTCTTTGACTTATGAAGTAATTACTCAGTAATTACCAGCAGACCCATCTACAGAGGCAGCCAAACCAAGGCATTTCACTGTTCTCCCATATTCCTTGTATGAAGACTGGGCTTTTTCATTCCTTGTTCAGCTGGATGTATTCTGTGCCTACCAAAGACCCAGCTTTACAACTCCAGCTTGCACACGTTCCAAGAGGGCGAGATACCACACTGCTGTTTTTCCATATCCAGCTTCTCAGACAGAGATAGACTTATACCACGCTGCTGCTGCCAAAGGGGTTCAGATCCCACAGAAGAGAGGAAAAAAGTGAGCTGCTCTGGGCCCTCCACACCTCCCCCTGGCTTCTCACCCAACATCTGGGAAAGGAGGTTCTGGCTCTCCAGATCTCTCTGCAATCAGCTCTCTGGGACATGCAGCAGGTCCAGCCACCGGACAGGAACCATCCTGCAGCCCGCTCCAGGCACAGGGTGCTCCGAGCACCAGGTCCCAGGAGACGAACGCCTCCCCGGCCACAGCACCGCAGCCTTTCCCCTGCTGGCTGGACCTCACTGGTTAGCAGAAAAAGGCCCAAATGCAGGGAAGCAAAGTGAGAGTGCATCAGCCTTGCACAAGTGCAGTATGGAGGACAGGTGTAGGAACACGAGCCAGGAGCCAGCGGCAGCTCAGAACCCCATGCATGGGATCTAGCTGCTCTGCACAGCAGAAACCCTGCCACTGAGTCAGGTTGTCCCAAGCTTCCCTTGGAAGTGCCTGTATTAAATTTGGAAAGTTTCTCAAAGCCGAAAAAACACATGAATCTCCCATTTTTGCCAGAGGTGGAGATTGTCCTTCTGTAAATGCTTGTCCCGTCTGAAAGAATAGCTATCAGCCACTGTGACACTGTCCGTTCTCAAGTAGGTGATGAAGGAAGTCAGATGCACAGGGTTGCCTGCGGGCATAGTGAGATTTTGAGCCTTGATTAGGTTCAACATCTTTAAATGAGGCTTTTCTTATGTCATAGAAAGGCAGCTGAAGCTCAAGCACCCACAGCTGCAGAAGTTTCTGGTCTCTGTAAATTCTGCAGGAGAAAGTGCTCTCACAGTTGCTGCAATCATCTCCATATTTGCCTTCCAGGCCTAACAATCACATAGATATTTAATAAAAGATTAATTGAAAAAATCTGGAAACTTGTTAGGCAGAAGCCCATACAGTGTTTCAAGCTAGCTTTGTACCATTACTGGTCATGAAAGAGGAAAATCTGACCCAGGATAGCAACCTGGCAGCCTGTACTAGGAAGTACAGTTCTTAGGTCTTGCTGGTGTAGGGAACTGATTTAAGTCATATGTCCAGCATATAGCTGCTTCGTTTAGGTGTGTGTATATAAAGCCCCTCCTTTTTACCACTTTGCAGCTGTTAGTCAAAATCAGTTTTAATACACTCCTGCAGAGCCTGAAATTGTGGCTCTCTTTTGGTGGATAGGAGCTTAGATGTGGTCAAAGGAAGTCCATGCAGCATTCCTTGTAAGCACCACTTTTTAGAACCATTTCAAATCTGTGTTTCAGATCAGCTCTGGGAAATGAAAGTAGAGCAGGTAAATCTGTCAAAAGGTAGTGAGCTCAGATGCCCCTTCCCAAAATGCTGTGGACACTTCTGAAAGACTGCACAACTTGCAGACAGTCCCAGACTACACTGTGGAAAACCCTACAAGCGTCTCAGTTTCTCCTCAGACTTAGACATAGCCCCATTCATCAGAATCCAACATACCTGAATTTCATCCTTATATCCCTTGCTGTTCTTCAAACACAAAGCATCTTTTACCATGATGCATGACTGCACAGTTTACAGCCATCTGTAGTATTCATGTTAGCCTGCATCTACCGTGAAATTAAGGAAACAAGCAGCAAAGTCCCCAGTCTAATTCTTAGTGAGCTCGGATGCTTGAGCGCCTTAGTATGAATGAAGAGAACTCACTGTTTGAGCTTTATGGTCCTTACAATCAATAGCTTAACCTTAAAGTTATTCATTTACATGACTGCTGGCAAAAGTCTCACCAGCTCTCCAAAAACAGTCACAAATTAGACCCAATCCTACACACAGAGCATACAAAGGACAGAGGAGGATGCATAATTAAGAGGAGCACAAAATTTACAGTGGAATTAAAGTATATAGCACAAAAGCCCTCTGCTTTCAAAGTTCAGCTAAGCAGCACATGGACACCACTCCCTCCTCCCTCTGTACTTCAGCAGTCCGGGGATAGATTTTGCAAACCTTTGGACAGTGACTATGTTAGCACTGAGTTTTGCTTAATTTAGCACCCCTTAAGGGCAAGGCTGCCAGCAGGGTGTAAGTAGTTCAGCACACATGAGTGTGCTTGGGGAAGATCTCATTTCTTCAAGTTACCTTGAAAAGGCCCCATTTAAAAACAACTAACTTTTCCTAAAGGTAACCTTCAGTATTTTCCCCCTAGTATCTTAATATCTGACATGCATTTTGTTTAACATCAGACTCAGGTCCACTCTGAATTCCTTAAAAATCTTTGAACGTATCTGCATTCACTTCATTTATTGCTTTAAAAGAACGTATCACCTATCGGAAGGCTAAAACTAGCTGGCAAAGCACAGAGGGAAGCTCTGCACAAGTGCAATAGCAGATATTATTTCAGGCTGCGTTCTGAGCTATGTTTCTGCAATTCAAAATGTCTAATGAGCTTATTTGATTGTATCCATGCCAACAAAGAGATATAAACAGCTTTAATCACTGTTTCGCGTTGCTCTTGACCCCCTGCTTGGCTTCATTATTTTCCTTTTAGCCACATCAAGGCACAACACTCCAACTAAATCACTCGACCACTTGCTGAAGACCTGTCCACGTAATAAGATTTCTTTTTTATCATCTTGTGGGTTTTTTTACACTGCTGTTTAACAAGCAACAGCAAAGCTGGATGTTAGCTCAAAAGCAGCAGCTAGGTAAGGAATTAATGTCAATAGCTCTTGTTGGTTCCTTTATTTTCAGATAAATTTCTAAATTTATTACCCTAAGCTGATTAATGCCCAGAGACAGGGAGCAGGTTACAGCTTCTGGTCTCCTGTTTTGTCACTAACAATGCTGGAGAGAGAACAGAACAGGGAAACAAAGGGAAAAGGAAGCGTTAACAGTTCAAGTCACAGTAAGTGTTGGCCTGCTTAAACTAATAATATCAGACAATTCTCTATAGTCTAAAACACCCACAGTCCTCCTACAGAGCTCCAAGCACTCCATGATCAGTGAACCATGTTTTAATGATACATTCTCTTGTAGAGCTTAAAGGTTTGAAATATTAAATCTTTTCTCTCATGCATGCTGACAGCAAATGAATCTGATGCCCATCCATTAATGAAGTTTGTCTGTCTCTTGATCATTATAACGAGGGCATTAGCTAACATTACTTCCCCCCCCCCACTTTTTTAAATACAGGAAAAAAAAGAATGTCAAGGAGTACACCAAATGTGACACATAACTACAAGTTCAAAAGGTCATTGAGGATTGAGGTCAGATAGCATGGAGAAAATCTTTTGCCCTCCTAAAAAGTAGGTCATTTCTTTCAGCCCCACATGGATCTAGGAAAAATCCTGAGGCATATGTGCAACCTCTGTTCTGTAAAAGAAATAGCTTGAAGGTTGTTTCCTTTTTAGAAATGCCTCTTTTTCCTTTCCTTATTCTGAAGTGGTTCTTAATGTGTTATTGACACATTCTGGGAAAAGGATCACAGAATCGTAGTATGTCTAATTTCTCTGACATCTAGGTCTGTTGCCTGTTAAATACTGTGAGAAGTGTCAGTGACTTCGAGAATTTTCTAAGGCATCTGTCTTTCTTTCTACTTCTTTTTCTGCTTGATTTCATCAGAGTGCTCTGGGAGCCTGTGCTGGTTTTTAAGGCTACAGGGTGAGAGCAGCATGGGGACAAAAGCAGCAACCTTGCAGGGCACCTGCTCAGTGCCACAGGGCTTGCTCATCAGCGCTCACCGAGTCCTCCCTCTGCTTCAAGGCAGGAACAGCTCACAGCTGACAGCCAGCTAACTTCATCATAGAGATGGCTACCACAGCTTTGAAGAAGTTCTCCAATACCTAAGCTATCTCTTGCTGTAATTCAGGTCTACTGTATGGGTTATCCAGCATAGGCACAGAGAGCAGATTATTTCCTCTTTCCATTCCCCAGTTCTTCTCTTCTTGAGGCTGAACACCACTAATTGATTTAATCCTTCATCTAGTTCATTTTTGTATTCTTCAGATCATTCTCCCTGCTCTTTTCCAGGTGTCCCACATTGGCACACAGTGCTGTCACTGAAGCTGTACTGGTGCTGAGTGGAAGTTTGTGGGTGTTTCAGGATATACCCATCAATGCACACCCTTTAGCAGCATTTTCTCCCCTCCTGGCAGCAGTACATCTCCAAACTGAGGACTGTCAGTGACAGCTGAGCCTTTCCTGACTTACTCCACTCTCTGAGTGGGAAAGCAGCTCTGATTCCTGCCTGGCAAGTGAGACATCTTTGAGAACCTACAGAATTGCAAGATGCTATATAAACTGATGATAACTGTGTCTGTACTCGTCACTTTCTACTCCCTCAGACAAAAATCTTTCAATATATAAAATTTATTGTTCTTAATGAATAGACATGGGACCCCAATTGCAGAGCAAGTTCCTCAGCTTTCTGGGTGCTGCACATTTAAAATACCATGGTCATTTCAGATAGTTTCGAAATAAAATACTTTGGAACAACATGTTAATCTTATAGGTAACTCCTAAATAGTTTTGCTGTGAGGGTTAATAAGAAATATTTTCCCCCAGCCACAAGTCTTGCAGCTGTAGTTATGATAGGATTGTGGCTGCAAAAGCCCCATTGTTAAACCTAATCTGCTGTTAAAGTGCTTAATCGAGAGATTATTAACATTTCTGATTAAATACTTAGCTAAAGTGCAAAATGTAATCTTGGGCCTTTGCTGTCTGGACTTCTAGTTAATATCATAAGCGCCACAAACACACAAAATACCTAAACAGTGTACAGGGTTATTAGCCTAATCCAGTGTGAGAGCACAGGCACTCCCTCCCTGTGCTCCCTTTACATTTCATCTTAATGAAAACATTGTAAGTATTTTGCAGCCTAGCAGCTAAGGACAGATGCGTCATCTCACACGGCAGAATAAATGCCAAAGTTGTCAGGCTGTTTCATGGTAGGGGCCTAATCCTGAGCAGTGCTGAGTATCCATCCCTCTCGGTGCAGCCTGTGGTGCTGTGCACTCACCACCACTGCGGATCACAACTGATGGCCTTGGCTATGCTTCCAGAGAAGGTCGGTGGGAAAGGCGAGAAGAGGAGGTGATAACAGATGAATACCAAGGGGAAAAAGCAGACCGAAGAGCAGGAACAGAGCTGGCACAATTTCTAAACATTTTCAGTCCTGAAGACCTAAAGGAGTTGATATATTTCTGCTATCTTCCATTTCCACAGAGAAAAGGAACCCTTCCCTGTGCTAGGATCTGCCATTTGTGACCAAGACTGAGCTGGCTCTGGCATCAGGAAGAGCACAAGTTGTCCCTGGACTGGCCATCACACCATGCCCACATAGCATCAACGGGGCCATCAACAGCTTGATACAACAGGCACCTCATGGTGAAATTTTATCTTATGTCAGGATTTTAAAAAATCTTAAACACTGACTTGCGCAATCCCCTTTTCAAAAAAAGCAAATCATTCAGGTGCACATATGCAAGACACCTGCAGATTAAGCAAATACGTTTTGGTCCTTACCTAAGTAAGCCAGTTATCTAGGCTTCATCTCCAGCCAGGAAAACAGAAAGCCTCTGGAAAGCAGTTCATCCCTGCCCTGCCCAGGTGCCTATTCCAGCTGGGTGGGCTTGCCTTTCAGAGGTGCCAGTCTCACTAGCCTGAGCACATAGGCAGTCCAGAAAGGTAGTTTGGACTGTGCTTTTAGCAGGCTAAATTACGTTCCGACGAATCTCATCTAACGTCTCCTGAAAATCCTGCTGAGGCAAGGCACCAGCCACCTCACCCAAAATTATCCCATGCACAAGTGGCGGTCAGCATGGCATCCAGAACCACTCTTTCCTGGATTTCACAGGGGTCAGAGGTAGCCTTGGCATCACAGGCCCATCCCTCATAGCACTGAATTGGGAAAGCTTTCTGTTTCTTCCGTTCAAAACTTCATAACCACAAGAGATTTTCCTAGCCCAGAACAATCATAGCCTCACCATTAGAAACAATGCAGCAGTGTTTCAAAATAAGCTACAAGAATCCAAATCTGGACTAGAAGATACCTCCCAGAACAATGGCTGTGCTGAACCCTGCTTATGTTTTTTGAAAGCGGAGCTGCTTTTGAAATAATATAAAAATCAAAGCTCTATAGCCAGGCTCCAGCTTGCTCTTGCTTAGTCTTTTTCCTCAAGTCATCATTTTATTTCTAACATGTCCAGCTTAATGAAATTCTTTACCTCATCCTGGTTTGGTCTCACTTTATTATTATCCATCACAACCAATAAATAATTTTTCTTTCTGTGACTACGGATTCATGGCAAAAATCAGCCTACCCCAGGCAAAGCAAGCAGAGTAAACAGAGCCAAGTCAAACTGGAATACCATGAGAGTATTAGCTAGATTAAACATTAATAATGACTTTTCTCCTTTTGATCACTGAAGTAGCAATGAAGCAGTAGAAGGAAAGCCTAAGATGTTGACATATGTTTTTATTATCTTTAGTCTTCTTTTTTGAAGTCTTGGGAACTGGCTCCACAAATACTTCCCAGGTCAAAGGCAGAGAATTATGTTATTTATTTCAGCAGTGAGGAGACTGGGCAATTTTATTAATAAAGATAGCTTGATGTATTCTTCAAAAATTATCAGGAAAACAATCATATAAAAACTGCAAGGAAAAAAAAATAATCCAATTTCAAAAACTGCTAACTTAAGACCTAGGGCAGATTAAAGAGATTCAAACATAAGTACCACAACAATGGAAATCCAGCTAAGCTTTATTTTCCTTGCTTTTTCTCACTTTTAGTTATTCCTGACTGTTTTGCTTCTGTCACGACTGGGAACAGCTTCCCTACAGCTTGTAGTGAGAAATGTTCATTCCTGTCACTTGCCTGACCAAGGGGAAATCCAAAGAAATCCCACAAGAAATCCATGCCTTCATGATATTTCCAGCTGCATTCCCCAAGCTCTAAAGGATGACGTTTTCTAAGAAGTCCTGCACTTGTGAAATGGATCTGGAGCGTATCTGAACCTTTTCAGACTGGCCTGTCATTAAGAAGGTCTGCTAAGAGGTTGGCATGGAAGGGAAATACACTGAGAAAAAGTTAAAGTAGTGGGTTTAAAAAAAGAATTTATATTACAGAAATGTAAAAATAACAGCAGTATATCACTCACGGTTATTTCTCCCCAGTTTTTCCCCCAACTAGGATTTTTTTGTACTGATTACAAAAATACTTGGGGGTAGGGAATTCTCTCCTTTTTGTTTAATTGAAAACAATTCTACTTTTAATTGACTTTCCTATCTTGTTCCCTTGAGGCTTTATTTTGTCAAAACCCAAAGATTCTGTGATCACAGAAAAGGTAGCTTGAAAGATTTTTTTCAATGACTGTTCCTGGATCACTGAAATATATAGTTCTAATAGGAAAATTCACGTATGGGTCCTAAAAGAGACTGAGGGCATCCAATCTTTTCTTGCTTTTTGCTGAAAGAAAAGAAAACAATGAATCTGAAGCAATTCCTAGTCTGAAACAATCTGCTGTTATGGAGTCCGTAGGCTGCAGGAAACACTGGAGTTCACAGGGGATGCTAATTACACTACTCCTGCCCCATCCTAGAGTGTTTCCATTATCCCTAAGTTTACTTTAAAAAGCCCAATTAGCAGCAGGCTTGTATCAAGAAACGCACCAATCTCTGCTTTTCTTTTCCTTCCCTCTCACATCCAAATCCAAATCCCACCACCTCCACATCTCTGCATGCCAATAAAAACCCTGGTGTAAAAGCCAGGCACATGAACACCCAGACATGTCTGAAGACACCAGCTGGCAATTATGGGCAGTTCACGATCCATGCAAAAAATTAAATATCAATCTGGTTATGCTGGATCCAGCCATGAGTTTTTCAATCCAGTCATTTCTCCATTTTTCATATTTTCCAGTAATTTAGTGTATTAATATGGCTTACTCATTCCCTGCTTTCACCCCTCAGTGTGGGACATTATCTTGGTAAAAGTACTGACGGGTACAGCATGGAGAATTCCCAAAATGCTCAACTATATGTATATTTTTTTCAGGATGAAAAGAAGGTGTTTTAAATTTATTTCAACATTCGGATTTTTACTGAGTAACCACAGACTGTAACACAACCAGTGTCTTAAAAACTCATATTCCTGAGACCAGTGTGTTAGCGGAGTTGTCAAGAACCAGCTGCAGCGTCCCACTGCCAATGAATCTGAAATGTCATTGACTCAAGGGTCAACTTGTCAACGTTACCAGACAGACCTTGCCTTTCTAAGGCTTTCTGACACCTACTCCAGCAGCAGGTCCCCTGGGAGGACCAGCGACCGCAGTGGCAGTGCTGCCAGCCCAGGTGCCGCAGGGGTCCCATTCCAGGCAGCACTCACAGAGGCTCTGAACTGAAGGCACATTCTTAAATGCTGACTTGAGAAGACATGAACTTAATACAAGCACCTGCTTCCTCAGCAGAGGCCTGGATCTCGTATCAATATTAGGAGAGATTGCATCTGATTTACTAAGCTTTCTGCATCTAACCCACCCCATTTAAGGGCTAGCTTGTAAATTCACTGCTACTTCTTGAGTTACCAAGCTTGTTTCCTTTACAAACTTATCAGAAGAGTAAACGTGCTACAGCAAGTCTGCTTATCATCTCCCTTGACAAAACCATAAGCACCTCTGAACCAGCACGTACAGTCTTGCAGTCCGGGTAGTCCCTTTACTAAAGTGGAACTAGGTCTCCTGTAGAAGCATGTGTTCTAGAGCTGAACCTCGTTAGGAGAACAAGGGAGCACTTGGGTCTAATTAAGAGAGAAGAGTGTAGCTACAAGTAGTTTAGGTAGCCGAGTCGGGTATTATGGGTTTGGTCACTGAACTTAGCTCAGGTTTGGAGAAGACCTCAGATGAAAGAGCAGTCAAGAGCTCAGTCTTCAGAGCTGCTGTAGTCTTCTGTCTTGCCGGGCAGTAAAACTGTTTTGCTTTTTCTCCCTCTCTTCCTCATAGGATTAACTCATGACTGATACAAAAGCAACAAGAAGCAAACTGTCTCTGAAAGCTTTACTGTGAAAAAGCCTACAGAAGTTTTCAAATGTGCTTTTATTCAAACCATGGGGTGCTTTGCCACTGTAGCGATTTCATGGTTGTTTATGGTATGGTTCCAACACAAGCTTATGCACAATTGGAATGGTGTGATGAGCCAGAGCAAAAAAATATATTATCTCTACAATAGAGTGGAGATAATACAACAGTGTCCTGCACCTGCAAGGCAAGGGCCCAGTTTCTACCTGGGCTGTTAGACATCACCTCAGGCAGTCCTGACCCCAAAACAATGTTTCCTGGTGAAGTTTGAATTCCTGCAGGTCTCCTATGCCAAAAAATATGGCAGTGAATGTCTCGCTCAGAGTCACAAAGCAGGTCTGCGGAGGAGGCACAACTCAGACCACGGTGATGCCTGCTGAGAGTCCTCATCCTTTTTCTTGAAAAGCAGAAACCTTGAAGTTTAGGACTTGGGGTTGACCAGCAGTGCTTTTAATAAAAAATTAAGATGAAAGTGCTTTAATGAAAGAAGCTAAAAATTAGATAATAACAACTGGTTCAGGCAAATGTTAGTGATGGAAAAACTAATGCACAAAACAAATTCTGGGCAATTGCTGGACTGAAACATGGGTACAGTTTTCAGTTCAGACCATCTCCAAAGCATTTATGTTTATGCAAATAAATGTTCACAAAAGAATGCTGGGAAGAAAAAGAAATGGGTTTGGTAGTGTTTATCTAACCCCACATTTAAATTGCCAGGTGGAACTAAGTGCCAAGTGGTCATCTTATTAGTTTGATATGTGCTCTGTTATGATGAAGAAGACGTTGTTTAATACAAGCCCTGCCCAATCCATGTTTGAGATGCTATAATGAGATAACATAGACTGTTTCGTTACATGGTCATATATGTGAAATGCAGATGCCAGATCTGTAAAACAGCTCATGAAATAAGCTCTTTCCACTAAATTAGTAACAACTGCTGGCATAATAAGAGGGTACATTACTTTAAATTCATGGCAAAAGAAATATTTTGTAGCTCATGTCAGAATAAGGGATAATTTGCATGGTTTAGATTCTCTTTATTGGTTTTCATTATTTAAAATAAGTATGTTCAGTAACGGTTTCAAAGGGCAAAAGTAAGGAGAGGAGCTGGCGATTGAATGCTTCTCTAAAGACCTGTGTAATAACTTAGAGAAGTAAGAGGAAAATACCTCTTCAAGTGACAGTGAACTTCAGGAAAATAACCAACAATCACAACACAGTGAGAAGGAGAAATATATATAAATAATGGAACATTAGTTTGACTCAGAAGGAAATAGAATAACATGTTTACATTTTCAAAAGAAGCATTTTTGCCTTCATAATTAAGTTAGAGTTATCTTCAATTTGATTTTCCTGTTGGACTTCCAGCAGCATTTTAACTGTAAATGTCCTGAATAAAAACACTGTCAGAGGAAAAATGTGGTATTACTTTGTGAACTGAGAGTTGAGTTTTTGTTTTTTGGGTTTTTTTAAAGAATGGGCATAAATGCTTCCATGTGTTGACATGTCCCTGCTAGCAGTTAACTGTGTCCTACTGCTTCACCCCCGTGGCTGCAGAGAGCGCCGGCGGCTGGCCGGGAAGCTCTGCCGTCACCCAGGTGGGCAGCTCGGCAAGGGTGCCTGCTCACCACGCTCACCTTCCCTCAGCAGACATTCCCGGCCATCAGCTCCACGTGTTTATGGCTGCAAAACGTGGGAGCACCAGTGCCAAACCCAAGCCATCGTCTTTCCACCGAGCTCTAAAAGTTCAGACCACAAAGCGCTGGCGCTGATGTGGCGCTGCTCACTGGACGTCCCTCTGAGATTTGATGAAACCAAGGAACAGCGGGGGAGAGAAAGAGAGAAAGAAGTGAGGAAAGAGAGAGGCTAGACAGAAAACGGGGGATGTGATGCAATGCTCCCGCCCTGGTGCCTGGGCCGTGGAGCCGAGCCCGTCCGCCGGCATGGCCAGGGAAGGAGGCGGCGGTGACCTCCCCTGCGGCCGAGCTCCTCCGAGACGCCCGGCCAGAGCTTTGGTGGATGAGCATCCGCTGGGTGCGGCTGACCCTCCTGGGGATACGTGGTGAGCCCTCCCAGCCCAGCATTCCCGTCGTGATAAATTCTGCACCCAGAAAATGCATCCCGCGGACTGAAATAAGAGCTCCCTGCACGATGCCAGGACGTGGCTCTTTCATGTATCACCAAAGCTTCGGATTCAGCACAAAGGACGCAGGAAACGCGATGACAACAACTCAAAGACTATTCTGAGCTTTTGCCTACAGCCATTTCTTTGAGCCTCAAATTATCTGTAGTTTCAAAGCTCTGTGTCTGAACTGCTGCATCCCAGAGGAGACCCGACCCTTAATGATTATTGTGCCTTCTATGTCCATATTGAATTACAATCCTGTTAACACCAAGACACCCAAAGTTCCTGGGTGTTTTGAAGCTCTCACCATTTTTCAAAATAAACAAGGGCTTCTCCTTTCGACGCTGCCTGTTACGGTTCCTGATTCCCAGCTCTTCCCTGCAGCATGTGGGCTACAGCTTTTCCTTCTCTCTCTGAACAGCAGGCTAGGACTCCGACTCCATCACATGGCTCATAGGGCTGGAGGCTCGAAGGAGAAGACTGGGTAATTAAAACGGAGAAAGTTGGTAGTGTTCCTCCATGAGGACAAGGCTTATTGTTTTGGAGCTGCGGAGTTTCAGACAGTGCTGGGAGCAAACTCCACTAATGCCAGCATGTCCAAAGGGGTACAGAGGTGTTGGCAGTGCTTTCCTCCAGCAGCTGCAGCCATGGACCAGCATTGCAGGGATTGTTTGCACAGTGAAAGCCCACATATATTCACCCAGACCTTTCTCACCATCGTTCTAGCTCCTTTTCCCATCTGCTGCAAAGCCTGTGGGCAGGTCTGGTGCACACTTCTGGGGGGCAAACCAGCCCCAGTAAGGAGAAGTCCCGGAGCAGTGGGGAGAGGAAGCCCTGAGGCCAGTTCCTCTCCATGCCATGGACCCAGAGTCTGGCTGCAGCAGGGCAGAAGCGCTGCCTCTCTAATGCAGAAGTGGACCCACCAACGTGGGGCACAGGAACAGTCTGGGTGGCAAACGACAAAATTCAGCAGCAACTGTACAGAGAGAAAGTTTAGAAAGTTCAGAATTGACCCTGAGGAGGTCCCAAACTGCCACAGATTCTTGTGACAGAAGGAGGAAAAAGAATATAACATCTACAGAAAGATATTTATACCCCAGGGAGCACACTAACTCCCTCCTTGCCTGCTAACCCTCCTCGGCAGCACAGGCAGCTCCTTCCCTCCCATGGGTAGGGCTGTCTGGCCATCAGGCTACCCCTGCCCACATTGAGGAGACTATCACCTCCCCTTCCTTCTCCCCGTCTTCGTTTCTCCCCTTTCCTTGCTTTCCCCCACACGTGCTATCTCCTATTCATGTTTTTTTTATTATCAATATTTCCTTCTTCTGTTCTTTTTATTTTGTTCACTTGTCTCTTAATTTCTCTGTAGTCTGGAAAAGCTAAAGGCGCACAGCCAGTTCTGCCTCCAGTATGTACTTGAGGAGCCAAAAGCATGAAATGTAAATTAGCTTTAAAAGAAAAAATTATTTCATTAAGTAACATGGCTGGCTGGCACTCAGAAATGTCCTCTTGCAACATACCCTGGTGATCAGAGATGCATGTTATTCACTCAAAAGAACTGCATGACATATTTGAATAATGCCTTTTAAACATTTTTGAAAGAATAAGACACATTAAACCATATTCTGTAACTTGAAACTGGACCAAAAAATAACCTCTGATTTGAAACAACTTACAACGCAATTTCTAGCCAAAATTAGTGTATTTTCTGAGTTTCTTTCTACCCACGTCTTCTGTTTCAATATAAATTATTCTTCTAGAATTCAGTTGGGCATATTCAGTCTTAAAACAGTTTCCCTTCTAAAGCATGAGGAGTACAAAAAACAAGGTATGTGGGTTTTCTGAGGCTGCAGCATAGCTGGATGTTTGATGGTAAGGGTACAGAAAGGAGCAGGTCGCACAGGACCAAACTGCCAACACAGGCTGTGACCAGAGGGACAGGCACTGCTGCACATCAGCTCCATACTGGTTGTAATGAACAGCTTCGTAAGAGCTAGTTAAGCAAATATGAGATCAAGTAATAAAAAAGAGACCTTCTGCACATTTTCTGTCCCTCTTCTTAAGGTCTTGCTGCTGAGGGCTGTCAAAGGAGTTGCATGGAACGAGAAAAGAGTTTCACACGGCAGTGCAGTATAAAACCAGCGTGTCATCCCCAGGGCCACCCTGGTGAGACATCCCTCAGGGAAGAGGTGTCTGGCTCTGCCCTAAGCACCAGCCCTGCCTTGCTGTCCCACTTTCCCCCTCACCCACAGCATCCGCCAGCTTCTGGCGCAGCCACAGCCCCCTGCACGCCCGCCCGCACCTGTGGCAGTGTAATACACAGGTTTTGTGTCACCTGGAGTACCAGCTGAATCTAACACGAGACTCCTACTTGTATGTGGTCAACCGCTCGCTCTGGCTGTGCCCCACGAGCAGATGGTCATCCCCTCACCAGCCATTGCCCGAGAGCTGGGGAGCGTGCGTGCGCCTGGGGCTCTGCACCTCTCATCGCAGGGGCCTCTCCTGCAAGCCTTCGCCCATGATTCAGAGAAACAAGCATCTTTATTCGTGATGGTGATGTGATGTCTCACTGATGCATATTTAAAGGTCTGAGATATAAACTTCATCATGGAAATCAAAATGGAAAATACGGTGCCCCACTTGCAAGACTTGCGTATAGCGGGAAATTTGGCCTTGTTATCACCATTTTTGGAACCATCTTTAATTTTCAATGAACTGACTGCAAGCAATTTAAGAGTTTGCATCAACCCTCCCAAAGTTAGTAGAAAGGCTTAGCTGGGTGCTGGATTTGCCATGGATAAGCCATAGCAATCCTATGGGTTATTTGTTAACTGTCTACATCAGCTGCTTCCTCCTGGTGGTATGTGACTGCTCATCACGGACACATGACGCTGTCATTGATCCCCAGCCAGTGCCCGAGCAGGGCTCTTACCAAGGACATGTGTGTACTTGCAGAAACAGGGATGACAGATGAGAAAACTCTTGTGGTTTGTTTTTCCATATAAACAAAAATGCTTTTTCATAAACACAACCAAGAATGCAGGGAGCTACACTGGGAAACAATCTTAGGAAAACTACTCTTGGCTGCAAAGTTTATTCTCCTTCCCCAGCAACATTAATGAGTTGATATGTAGCACTCAACTGTCTGCATGCAATTAAAGCTGCACCAGAGAGGGATGCATTTAGAGATGTCTGGGACACTTCTCAGAGGGAGCTATTCCAACTGCCTACCATAGAATTCTGACGAGAGTGCAGGCTAAAGCCCCTACATTTAAGATCCTCATTTCCCTCTGGAGTCCAACAGAGAGATCTGCTCCTCCAGAGAGCACTTGTGTTAGATGTCTGAAGTTAGAACATGCGAACGGTCCCTCGCCCATCCTCAAATTCACTTAGGACAATACTGAAAAATATTTGTATTTAACCCACAGCCAGCTATTACCCACACAGGCAAATGCAGGCTTTGCATGAAAGCTCTGCAGAGCCGTAGGGCCATAACATATCCCAGCAATAGGATGGGGGACTCTGGGGGCTGGGAGAGAGAGAGAAACTTTAAATTAAATTTGAAATGGATAGTTCCTGGGGGCGGTTCCTGCAGTGCTGCAAAGCTTGGGTCCCTGCTCTCCAAGGCCACCTCCACACGCAGATACTGGGAAATACTGTGTTAGAAAGCTGGAGAAAATCCTCTTCAAGATGTTTATCCCGAGCAGTCAGAAAGCTGCCAGGGGCTGCCCTCAGTGGTGGCAGAGATGGGGCTGGGGGCCACGCACAGACTGCTGCAGAGATGTCCCCATCTGCGTGTTTTCAGTGAGCATCTTTCAGCCTTTCTGCCCAATGTAGGGTGCCATTCGTGTTCAGGTCAATTATTTGATAGCCTGCTTATTGGGAACATATGACAGACACTTACCACATACCCTAAATATTCTCAATAGTTAGCACTTCTGAGACTCAGGCTCCTTTTTAACAAGCCAAAGCACTTAGAAAAGGTTAGACCTCCATATCGGAAGTGAAGTTTTATACTTTCCACTAACATTTTATATAGCATTTTTATTATTGATTGTAGCACAGCACTCGGGGTCTCATAGGCCCCCTTGCACTTTGTAGCCTTAAAAATAGATATTTTTTGTTGAGGGATTAAAATGCATATTAGGACATTTAGGCAATTTAAGGGAAAAAAGCCCAATGTTTGCAGCTGGCTCCATTTACTGATTACAGTTTCATTAACCATGGTAATAGTATTCCTGCTAGTAAATACTTGCTGGAGTATTTACTTTACAATGCTAAAGTATTGGTAGAAAACAATACTCTCCTTTGTTTTCTCATTCCAGTAAAGTTACCGTAAGATTACAAAGGAGTCTGATCCCGATGGAGGGCTACATTGGGGTTACACACAAACATACATATACACACACACCTAGACTATCTCTATACATTATCTCATTCACATGATTAACAGCCATTCTTTAACCAACTTTCTTCTTGTTTTTACACAAACAGGAGGTCTGCCTATATAATCTAAACATTTTCTCCACACAGCAAGTATTCCCATTTTCTAACTGGGAGAGTAAACATCTGACCCAGAACTGGAGTTAACCATTTAAGTCTTAAAGAGTAGTAAGGAGTAAAAATAAAAGCTTTTGCATGAGCTGAACGAGTGCTCAGGAATAGGACCCTGGCAGGACAGGACAGGACAGGGACAGGGAGCAGGCAGTGGTTTCCAAAGCTCATGGTTTCCAGCAATTTTCCTTCTTTGTCCCCTCCATCTCTGCATCTCCCTGCACATCCTTAGGCTCCCCAAGCACAGCCTGCTCTGCCATCATAGCTCCATCTTACATCAGTACCTTCTTAACTCAAGGCTGGCTCTTTGTTCTCTTTTGTCCTTTTCTTTTGCATCCCTGAGAAATTTGTCTACAGTTAAGAGCCATCTGTCATCTCCTAAAGACTTCTCCCTTTAGTAATTCATCTGTCACTCTCACATCTGCTGGGGATTGAGCAGAAATTAAACAAGGTCTGAATGTCTCAGAAGCTGGCCCTATAAGACAAGAAAATAATATAAAATCATTGTTTGGCTTCCACTGGAGCAAAAATTTAATTTGAGTTTACATCCCCCTGGCTTTCTGAGGCCTCTTCCCGGGTCAGAATAGGCTGGGCTTGTGTCTATCTGCACTTTGAAAGGAGGGCTTACCTTGGAGACAGTATCCCTCATCCATTGAAAAGCACAAATAATTATTTACAAAGATTACTGTTTACTAGCAAGTTATCTCTTCCTGACCCTACTTTTCCATGGAGGAGCCCTACTCAAACACTTTCTGCATTGAGAACTGTATTTCATATCCACCAAGGATGTGTTCAAAATTTGCCATGCCATCAATGGTATCTGCAAGGATTGTTAAGTGTTTGGGGGCTTAACAGTACTGAGGCTTTCACTGATTGCAAAAGAGCATCAATTTTAAAATGTACCAATTTACAAAGAAAGTGCTTTCTTAGGGATTTTTCTAAAAAAGTCTTGCTGAGATTTGTACTGACAATAAACATGCACTGATGGACTGAATTAATTTTCTATGTGATCAAAACACATGATGTGTTTGATAATGGAATTACAGAACACTCTGCTCTCATAAGGACATTGCTGCAATCAAATATTCTTTTCTGAATCTGGCACAGCTGACATATGAGCATGCACACGAGAGGAGGAAAGGGGGAGAGCAAGATGCATTTGCCTTGGGATGGGAGGGGAAGCCAGGGCAGGAGGCAGCTGCAACAGCCGCACGTGGGGAAGGGGAGGTCGAGTCAGACGGACAGATTAGGGGAACAGGGAAGAAGGGATGTTCGGTGGGATTTGGCTGGCTGCACCAGCCTTGCAGCTGCCTTCTCACCAGCGGCAATCTTTATTCAGAGCACACAATGACAGGCACACAGAGGAGGAGTCCAGCTCTCATTTTCACTGAGATAAGATGCAGCATCTGGTACAAGCAATAAAATTAAATGCAGCGACAGCAGCCTGTGTCTGTAGGTACCTAGTCAAGGTGTGCACAGTGACACTGAGCTGCAGCAGCCAGGTGGGAGCCAGGCTCCCAGCAGGTCCACGTGAGACATCCCCAAGTGAGGAGCTGCTGGCTGATGAGTGCATCTCTGCACCAGCGTCTCCTCTGGCCACGTCCGAGCCAGCAAGCAAGCCTGTTCTGACAAGCCAGAGCATGATCCAGTGCTGCCTGCCACAACATAAAAAGAAGTATGTTAGACCAGCTGAGGTTTGATTTTTGTCTTTCTCCTTTCATTTCCCCAGATGCAAGCTGAGACACAAGTGCAACAAACACAGAGGTTAATTTGGCAGCTGTGCCAGATAGATAGACTCACCGGGAATTCATGACCCCGGAGTGAGTCCCAGAAGAGACAGACCTGACCGTGACATTTGGTCATTGCAGCTGCAGAGCCAAGGAACCAGTGAAGCTGTTTGGGCCAGCAGCGGGAGGAGCACCCAGACTTTGGTGGTGGGACCAGAGTCCCCCAGCACCCTGCAGTCCTCTGCCCCACAGCAACATCTGTGCCCAACCCCTGCCCCAATAGCATCCCTCAGCAGCGTGGCTTCATGAGGAGCTGTGGCACATTGATCTTTTCCTATTGGGTTTTATTGGTAAAAATGGACAAGCCTAAAAGATTTCCACAACCTTCCGAATTTACTGTTTTTCAGGAAACCCTGACACCTACACAAGGAGATGAAGAAGCCAAGGCACCATCCTTTGGTATTACCCACTGTAGCTGCATTCAAACATTTTCCACCCTAAGACCAGTCAGTGATCTCCCTCTCCTGCACGTGGAGAGGAGGGCACGTTCCAAGAAGCCCAAGGAATGGTGAGAACAACAACTTCGCAAAAACAACAGGCGCATCTGGGGTTTCCAGCCCTTTTCAAGCTTTTCCCAGGTACACTGTCTTTGGGATTGTGACAGGAACAGATGGTATGTCTTTTTTCTTTGAATTGTATAGCCTGTATTCATTACCAAGCTAGGCTGATCTTAAAATGTGTGTTCGTCTTCCATTCGTTGCACTGTGCATCACTGCCTTGGGCTAAGATGCTATTTTTGTCAGCTTACTATTTTTGAAAGGAGAGAGACACATGCATTTTAAAAGCCACCTTCTCAGTTAATCTCAGCCACTGACATGCCTTTGAAGCTTTGGTTTTGAAGGGATGTGGTATCAGTGATCTTGACAAACATTTCAGTTTGCCCACTGCCATCCAGGGACTGTGCACACAAGTTTGCTTTTACTAACTGCAGAAATACAAGCAGAACAGACTTACAGTAGGTATATAAACAAGAAGGTCACAAGGTTAATGTTTGACTCTAATCCTAATGACTTTCTTCAGCCACGCACAAAGCATGACACCAGAAAGAATTCACTAACAACAAAGTAAAGATAAACAAGTACAAGAGAACAACCCTCCCCTTTGTACACCAGCTTCAGAAGTTGCACAAAAGTATTTAAAGTACAAATAAAAATACCCTAGTTTTATAATAGATGTAACTTTATCCATTCCTCTCCATTATATGTGCAATAAGTTGCTCCAAGGTACCAATAAATATATCAGAGGAACTTACTGGTTTATAAATATTTTGAAAAAATAGAAACTATTGCTTAAATAACCACTGTATAGAGAAAATAATCTCCCACAGAATCTATTAAACCCGGTTAATGAACTAGCAGGAAAAAGTTTCAAACCTATTCCCCCAACATCTAATTCAGAGCAATACTTTCAAGCTGAGTTTCAGACAAAAATAATGAGGAAAGTTGTTGAATATAGTTTTGAGTGAGCAGAAATTAAGTCAACTGTTTACAGAAATGTTTGCAAGCTGTGACAAATACATTCTGAATTGTTTAGTTAACGTGCAAGGTGATTCAAAATACAGCAACTACATTATGACTGTTATAAAGGCTCTGTCAAAATATAACAATATTGCTAAGGGCTCTTGACACACAGATAGTGGACCCAGGCCAGTAAACAAACCCCAGAAGAAGTGCACATAGTTTACAAAAAAACACAAATGCTGCTAGCAAATCTCTTCAAATTTCTTTTCACAGATAAATGCAAAACCTTATCAAAAGACTGCTTCTGTGCCCTGAATATTTGTTCTGTTTCAGGACAGTTTACTTTTTGGCAACTTACTCAACTTTGCATCTGTAATTAAATGATGAAGATGAGACAACGTGGCTCTGGAGAGATCATAAGAAATTGCATCTTATCTATTTGCCTTTTATTTACAGAGTTCTTCATGTTTTGGCCGCCCTAATGCATTTTTCATTAAAGCAGAAGGGCAAGTTTGACACACAACCTTCTCCCTCAGTGCACGCAGGAACTGTTATCCAGAGGCAAAGTCCAGCATTTTCTACCACCTCAGCTTCTACTCCCATCAGCAATTTTTAAGTGATTCCCTCTGCTTTGGAGACTAGACGTCTCCTGGTCTATACCTGCCTCACTCCATGATAGGAAAAACATTCAAGCCCACTTCTGGCTCTGCAGAAGTAAGACCTGAGTGAGTATCTTAGTTGGAATTAAGTTCACATCTAATTGAATATGCACATCTATTATTTCCAGCATGGGAGTACCCTGGTGTCCAGCGCTGCCTCGCTGTGGGGGACCCCGAGGACCCTTGACACAGTGTTTTGCTGACAGCCCATGAGAGATGTCTCTGCTGATCCCCAGCTGAAGGATTTGCCCAGAGCAACAGAAGAACTCCCGTGGAGGGCTGGAGATGGGGCTCACCTCTCTCCAATCCTGATCGGAGGAGTGACCATAAATGCTATGCTGAGAATGGCACTGCCTTCTCCAGAGGAGTCTCAAGCCCAAAGGGACAGTGAGGAGTTCATATGGTGACACCTCCCAGAAGGCACAGGCAGAATCCTGCTGGCATGGACTACGCTACAGCGAGGCAACGGGAACATCCCCCAGTTGTATCAGCAGATGGAGTGGGACTGAGCATATCTAACATCTGAAAGGCGAGTGCTCACTCTGCCGGGGTCGTCTTGGCTACCTCCGTGGGCAGTGCGAGGGAGGTATCTAAGACAGTGGAGTGACCATCCACTGGAGTCACCAGTCGCCCTCCCCTGAAATGCATGGATAACTAGCTGCAAATTAGTTGGGACTTAGTCGCAGCATGGATATCTGTGTCTGGAAGAGCAGCACTGAGCTCCTTCCACATGCTTCCTTCTATCCAAAATACCTCCCTAGAAGCACCAATTTTTCTGGTGGATGATAAAGACAGTCTAACTTAGCTGTAAGCTTTAACAGTGCATGGTAATAAAACAAAATAAGGTGGTTCCCACCAGTATTAATTTGCTACTCAGATGTCCTGGTGAAACCACCAAGCAGTGCCTAGGCTCAGGTACCATTAGGTGAAGTCACGGTCCTGCACCAGAGGGACGGAACAACTCTGCAATGGTCTTGACCAAAGGCTCATGAGGAGGGGACTGTGAGAAGGCAGGAGAACATGATGGCTCTCAAGGCACAGCTGTTTCTGAATGAGCTCCTCAGGCCCACCCAAGTGATGAGTTTGGACTTCACCAGTTCATTGGCATCAATGGGTGATGTGAAGACTTGGGCTATGAAGAAAGACATGGTTTTATTTCTTATCCACCTAAATCAGCTCATGGTTGTGTGTGACTGTTTATGAAAGCAGTAGCGTAGATGACCTTCCAGCCAGGAGTCTTTGGCCGGAAGGCTTTTTTTCCCCTCTGTCACCATTTCAGCCTTCCCACTGCTGTTATCCTGACAAGGACATTTAGAAATGTTCGTGTTTTCTGACAGCAGGCTAGAAATGTCTCAACAAGAAATGCAACCTTCACAAGGGGAAACATCATCCTAAGTTGCAGAGAGACATTAAATACCCCTGCTTGAATGGAGCGGTGGGAAATCTGTTAGCAATAACAACTGCAACAGTGGGCCCATAAAACATGCTTACCAGACCCAGGATTCACCGAAACACAAACAAGCTGTACACTGATAGATGCAGGTTTAAGAGAATCAATGATCTTCATGAAGAGCCCCCTGCTTGTGGTGACCCCCTTGGTGAGGGGGCGAGCATGGGGGCAGGAGGCTTGGGTTTCCACGGGAAATTTAAAGAGCTGTTGCACCTCACCCCTCTCTCCCCCTGCCCACCCCAGTCATCAGCACGCCGCAGGCAGCACGCTCCCACCAGCGTCCCTGGGGTTGCTCGAGGGATGGTGGCTGTCACCAGCCTCAGCAGAGCTACAGCGAGAGGCACCAATCTGGCCAATACCAATGGGTCCCATACACCCATACCTGCACCTCAAACACCTCCAAATGCCCAGTGAGCAAAATCCCTCACTGTCCTGGGGAGCACTGCTGCCTGCCCTTGCCTTTGCTCTTCCAGACTCAACGGGGCACTGTGGCAGGAAAATATTAACTCAACTCCCACAGTAAAAATGCCACAGAAAAATAACAAGAAGAGCATCATTTTTATTCTTCTGATGTGTACACAAATTTTTTCCTGATTCCTGAGCAGCAATGCTCTGAGATAGGCAGAGATGTGTTTGAAAACTAGCTCCTCGTTAGGTACGGGAATTGAATTTCTCAAACATTCTTGTGACAAAGTAAAACAAAACAAAAAAGCAAAGGGTTTGTCTCTTTGCCATCATCAGCTAGGATGTGTCAAGAATTTGCTTCCATAATGAAGACAACTTGGCTGAAGCATTTTCAACCTGTAGAATAAATTAACTGGTTTTAAAACAAAACTTAAATTTGTATCACAACTGACAGACAAGCCGTGTCAGATTGGCTCCAATATAAAACTGAGCAAATATCACGGGTGTTCCCTCTGGATTCAAAGTGATACTGCCTCAGTCATGTTCTTGGCTCCTTGTGTCCTCCTCTGAATTCCCTTCACCACACAATTGTGGAAACCTGATTTTAAACTCATGCACTTGGATCTTCCCAAGCATGGTAGGTTTTGTATGAAATGAGAGACTCCTGGAGGTGCCAGGAGAGTGTTTCTAGGCTCTTTAGCCAGAGGCAACTAAATCAGACAGGATACGTCTGTGCAAATTGTGCAAAAAAAGGCCGAGACACAAGTTTTTCTAATGTGTCTCTGGAACGATGAAGCACAATTTTAACTTTACACCCAGCCAATATATCTCATAACTGCCTAACAGTTTTTGAGCATACAAAAACTACATGTAGGTAGTTTAGAAAAGCAACTTTTAAACACTTGCTAAAACTCTTCAATCCTATTGAGTTGATACTCTGCTTCTCTCTAAATAGTTATCTTTCCCTGGCTGCTTGCAAACCTCAGGAGCATCTTTCAGCTGGGACAATCTTTGGTCTGGGAACTGGATAAAGGAATCGACTGTATCAGCAAACACAGCACAAACTAAGAGACAGGATAGCACATAAGCCAAGCCAAATGAATGTACTGTTATTCAAACCCATAAAACAGAAAGGGCCTTGCCACTACTTGGGCTGTAACATGAAGGCTCTGACCTGAGTTTTAGACAGTAAGTGGCTAGAAAAGCCCAGGCAATGATCTGACCAAAGTCTTGGCACTGTACAGCACCCTGTGTATGTTGGGAAAGGACTAGTGGCATCCTGAAAGGAGCACCTCCCAGTTACACCAGGTTTGAAAGCCCTGGAAGCCTAACTTCTCTAAACAAACCATCCGGTTAACCCCACACACACACTTATTTTGCCCAATTTTAGACAGATTCAAATTGACAAACATTTTCCAGAGCTCTGACCGTTCCCAGTCTGCTCATCTCTGGCTTCACCTCTAATTAACAAGTGTTTTCTCCTGAAGTATCTATTATGCATCTATTCTAAGCAAAAACTAAACACACAGAGGCTGTTCCCGTGCAGAGCCTACCCCGGGGAGGCACACGTGAGCTCTCTGACAATGAGCAGCAACCTGCCGTCCACTCCCATTTCCCCAAGGTCATCAGCAAAATGGAGAGTTTGCTCCTCTTGTAAACCCCTCACATGCTGCCAAAGCAGAACATACACTTCAGTATCCAGACCGGTGACTTCAGAGAGCATAGAAACAGAAATGCAGAAAGCACTAGAAGGGAGGATTCATTTTTTCCCAGTGATGTCAAAAAGCCCTTGGATCCTGCTGCATGACATGGCCAGGAATGCTGGAAGCTGCTAAGAGGATGGAGACTTTTCTTCACCTTAGAAGAGAGAGTGCAGATCAGCTTGGCACAGGCCGTGGGTTCATGATGTAAAACATGCAGCAAAATCAACTTTGGGTGTTTTCCTGAATGTGGTGTCCATTCCCACTCTGGCGCCGTATTGCACAGCCCCTGACTTTGTGCCAGCACCACTCTTCATGTGGCAAGCTGAAATACAGATTAAGAAGAAGATCCAGCTTTTAAAAACGTAAGAAAATATCTTTTTTTTACTTTCTAAAGCTGGATTTGCTCTCAGATGGCTTCCCAGCACCGCCTGCAAAGTGGAGAGCCAGCACAGGTGGGGAGATGCACGGAACAGGAGTGACTGTAAAGGATGGGGGGTAGAGGCAGGTGTACGCTAGGTACAAGGATGTCAGCATTATCACGGCACTCCCTATGGTGTGGCTGGGCTTGATGCGCACAAGCTGTACAATGGGGTGACAGATCTAGCATGTATGAAAAGGGAAAATAAGCTCATGAGCTGTGTGGTACCTCCATCACCCGCTCCTTAGCCAGGCTTTCAAAGACGACACTCGGCTCCTGTGCTGCCACTGGGCCATCTAGATGCATGCTGGCAGAGTGGAGCCATTTACCTTTTCAGAGAGCAGAATGCGATCAATTCCAGGACAAGATGCTCAGAGCAGGAGACTGCCCAGAGACTTGGAACTGACTTTCACTCTTTTTTTCTGCAGTTCAAATTTACCAGGCAATAGCCAGAAAAGGGACCCAAAGCATAAAACTGTGTCAAGCCCAAGATCAGGGTCCACAAAGAGTGGCATACAGCAGCAAATGGGTCTAATGTTTGTGCCGTGATCTGAGCACAGTGTTAGAAGAGCTACAAGGAATTACTTATCAGAGCAATGGATACTCCAGATACTGTCAACAAAAGGATTCAGCCTGAAAGCCAGTGCGACCGTTATTCACATTAAGCTATTTCACAAACCATGGTGTTCCCAGAAAACCTGATACAGAGCAAAGTAGATAAGAAGGTGAAGAAGGTTTCCAGAGGTGATCTGAGAAAGCATGTGAAAAATGTCTGCATGAAAAAAAACCACATGGGAAAGGGCACAGTTTGTAACAGTACTGAGGAGAGAAAATACAATAGCAAGATGATTTTTTGAGCTGCAAGCTTCAACTCTGCAAGCTACATACGAGCTAAGAGGAGATGTGCTGGCTGCAGACACGCTCCCACGAGCATCCGACAGCTGACTGCCAAAGCACCTCCTAAACGTGATGATCTGATGGTCGAAGTCCTGTCAGCTCACAGACAAAATGGAGCAGGACTGCTCGTGTGACTGCTAGGGATGAGATGCTGTAGAAAGTGTCTGGGAGCCAAGGGAGGCACATTCCCAGGCTCTGCCGGGAAGCTCAGACGAGCCTCAGTGCTAGGTGGGGTTTTGTTTAAAGGCATGGTGACTACATTAGCAATAGAGCACAGTACTTTGCAAAGGGTACAAGGAAGCCAGATAGTGGTTAAAATATCTCAGAAAAGAGCTGTCGCTGAGAAACTTTTATATGGAGCAGTGGAATTAGGGAATACAGTAAACCTTACTGCCGATGCCAAAAAGGTGTGGGACAAGTCAAGCCCATGTGAGTGACATGAGGAAACTGTTCCTCTGCAGCAAAGTAGGCATGGATGTGTTTAACTGGAAAGAAAACTAAATGCTCACCTCAGGCAATGCTCCTTGCTCTCCTGAGCTGTCCATGCTAACAGATGCTACATCTAGACAGAGGATTATGGATATCCCATTCTTCTTCACTTTAGTATATGCCAGAGAAGCAAACACAAGTTAGTGGAGTGGATCCAGACCATTTCTGGTAAGGCAGTTTTATTCCAGAGGAAGAGCACCCACAGGAGGATTGCCAGAAATGGCTATGTCACCTTAAATTCCCAACCAAAACGAACCAAACACATAAACAGGGCCTTTTCTGGTACCTTCCAAAAGAAGGTCTCAACATTTCTTACAAGCACTACTCCATCTCACAGTCCTTTTGTGATGTATTGTATATGTGGGAGATGAAGCTTCAAAAGGGTCAATGAATTGCATAAAGCCTGTGGCAGTATTGTTAAAAGAGACAAGATACGATTTCTTGGTCCTACTTAATAAAAATAAAGTAATCTGTCTTCTTTATTTGGAGATGTCCAGGTTCCTTCTCCAATCTATATATCAATAGATGTTTATCCTTTCTAGTGATTTCAGATTTTACTTATTGTGGCAAGTTAAAGGAACAGTTTGTATTTTTATAACTGTTTTTATAGCATGCTTAAGCATACCACATAATTTACTTCATAAACATCACAATATCACAATGCAAACTTCATTAAGCTTTAGCAGAACTAACTACATTGTCAACTAAATACATGATTAAGAAAATGGCAACCAACTTACTTCTTGGCTTTCATACCTTAGGATTTGATTACTATAAATATATGCAATTGGATGCACTGCCAAATACTGTACTTCAATGTTTGTCCATAAAATGTAATTTGAAATGCATGTAGGATGGTACAGCTTTTGTAAGAGGAAGTTATTATCTGTGATAAAAGCAATTGTTGACATTAGAAATACAAACTAGAGGATTCAGATGGGAAATTTAATAAAAACAAATGTAGAAAGGAAAAGGGAGGTTGACAATATAGCAAAGCAAAGCCAGATGTAGCAGTAAATATCTGCCCAGAGGCAAACCTGGACTGCTACCTCTCAGAGTGGCAGCGCAGCTGGTTTATTTTTTACACTAGACATGGTCGGTAGGCAGACAACAGGCAAGTATGCACTTAAGCTGAGAAAAAGTAAAGCTAACAATACATTTCACTCTGACATGTTATCTTAAAAGAGGGAAGGGCCATTTGGTCAGGGAGCTTTTTGGGTTTGTTTTGTGTTTTAAACAAATGCTACTACACACATTTCCTCTTAGCAATCATCCGAGTTGCATAGGTGAGTAAGAAAGCAAGCAAGCCAGGAACACTCAGTCAATATGAGCTTTTCTCCAGCGCGTAGTGGGCCACAGGAGATGCACCAAAGCTGTGCGACTCCTGCCCATGGGCCACCTCCACCTGTGCAGGGCTGGGGTGCTACCCCCAAATGAAGTGTCCTGTTTTCCCACTTCAACTCCTCTCCCAGCATGCAGCACATGCATAACAAAAAAAAAGCTTTGAAAACTGCAGAACAAGGCACTCTCTGTGCATCCAGCTCAAGTACACTTCCCCAGGATGAGTAGAGTTAGGGGCAAGGAGAATTTCCTTGGTGAAACTCATGCTGGGAGCCAATGACCCCACTTGGAATAATCAGAAAGTTTGAATAATCTAATTGTACTGTGTAATTTTTTTTCAGCTTGAAAATGTCAGGAAGAGGATGTTACAGCAGGACACAGGCTAATACACAGAACAAGCTGTCTCACATTACTATCTTCTGGCTCTTTTTGTTTTCTTATTTTGGTCTTGTATCCTGCAGTTGTATCACTCCATAGTAACAACCTGCTGAGTGAGAAGGGGATTTACAGTGCTTTTCTCTAGTTCTTAAAGTATTTCTGTCACTTAGCTGCCATTTCAGAGTTAAAGGAGAACTAACTACACATTTTGGACTGACCTAGCTGTTTTCTCCCTTTTTTAAAGAAAGCTTTTCAGTGACAAATGTGGCAGAAAGTATGTTGCGTTGTGGGAGGGAAGCAGTGTTTGGTATCCAAGGGGTACATCTGCATTAAATTATCATGCTCTAAAGTTTGGACTGATTTTTCGATTAACAAACTGTTTTACCATGTTCCTTTAACTATTGGAGAAGTAAGTTGTCTGTCAGTGTTTCTCTAGCAAGAGTTTAAACTGAACATCAGCCTCAGTGCAAAGCTCAGCAGTCACAGGCAGGGCAGGGTAGAGGGGAGGCAGAGCCTCCAACTGGGAGCTGGTACCTGGTACCTGCACCTCTGAAGTCAAAGTGGGGAGGAATTAATGTTTAAAATTGTTACCCACAAAGAGCAAACATGCTAATGTCCACAGGATTTTATCCCTGTGTACACAACCGTATACGGCCACTGGAGCTCTCTCAGCGAAGGGAGTTGGGCAGGTTCAATATTTAAGCCACATTTCCAGCAGATGCACGTGGAAATCCGCAGCCTGGTCTCAAAGGCATAACTCATGGGTGCACTGGAAAGGCATGGCCGGGCATAGCCCTGACATGGGGCAGGGGGCTGTGCTGCAGCATGGATGTGCCCCTGCCACAGAGGGACCTTGCTGGCTTTTGCTGACAGGGATTGCACACCCAGGGAGGACCTGGCGGGGGCAGGAGTGAAGGGTGGGTGTGGAGGGCACTGAAGACACCTAAGCTAGCTGCAGGGGAAGGGGGCCAGGCACATTTGCAGTGATAACTTGGGAGGGGCTGCTCTTTTCAGCATTATTTTCACTGTATTTTCACTATATTTCATTATATAATTGGTGGGATGAGGAAGGCACCAGCTGCCAGAGTGGGTGGGGAAGGGGGATGTAAGGGCACTGACAGAGGGCAGATGCAGCCCCTTCCTTTATGCTAACCAAATGCTCAGTGACAAGCAGAGGAGAGAAAGAGCAGCAGTGAAATGGAGATGCATGTGATCGTGGCACTGGTACCCATGAGCTGGCACTGAGGAGATGGACAAGGAGGCATTTGGCGGCACCTTGCACAGCTTGACTGCAGCAAAGCACTTGCAGCGTAAGCCCTGAAACCCCATTCTAGAAATGTTTTGAGTCAGAACCAAGAGGCTTTTCCAGCTCTGCTACGAATTCAGTTTCTCAATGTGATGAGATCCTTCCTGGCTCCGTGAGCTTTCATGTGGCAGCAGGGCTGGGCTTCCGAGCCACGGCCAAAACATCTGAGTGCACAGAAAACAGAGGCAGCTGGAAAGTAAAGGTGGAAATAAACTTGGGGTGATATTTTCCCTCATAAGGAATTGGGACAATCTATTTTCTCCATAAATCTTTGTTGCTTAAACTTTTGAGCAACTCAACTTATACTAAGGAGAAAAACAAATAGACAAAACAATGAAACAAGAAACTTCAGACTCATGCAACTAGCCCTTCCAGAGAGGACTGCCTCCAGCATAGACAGGTAGCCCTCTTGCCTTTTCCACTCTGGTCGCTATATGTAGGCAGTTTTATGCATTATCTTCCCAGATCTGATCCCAGGCTTGAGATCTAGAGAGTCTGGGGATGTTAGAATCTACAGGAAACATACTGTAAGTTTTTGAGCGGTTTGCCATCATATCTAGCAATGGGAGCTGAAATGAAGCTCCATGCACACAGAGCGACCCACCAGCCGGGAACCAGGGCTCACCCTCCTCCTCGAGGAGCAGAGGGTGGACAGAGCAAAGTGACAGGGGTTGGCTGACAAGGTCATTCACTGAAAGAGCTGAGAAGTTATCTCATGTTTTGTGAATGCTGATCCTGTGCCCTTTACTCAACTCGATGAGACCTTAAATTATACGCTGTGGAGAGTCAAGATCATAAATAAAAAGGAGGGCTCCTCAGATAATGGCATTCCAGTAGGCTTACAAATATGCCTCATTTGGGAACATATTACATTACAGTTTCGGACTTGCCAAATGATCTTCTGTTCTATTTATTACCAGCAGCCTTATATCAGGCTCATATTTCAAGTTCTTAATTTGTGCAACTTTTGTTCTACCTCAAATAAAAAAGATTGTCTTTTTTCCCTTGATCCCAATGCTCTTACCACCCAGGAATCAGAACTGACCAAGGACATCAGGAAAAACCCTGACATATCCCGGCATTTTCCCCAGGTGCCCAGCTGAGGTACCACTAATACTGCAGCATCAAGATCAGCCCTGTGGGAAGAGATTCGCCTTTGTTGGCACTGACGTCAAGCTCACACTTCAGAGATCAACTTTTTGGCCCCAGGAAAGCACTGGCCAAACAGACAAGCGGCCTTACATACAGAATTAGATCGGGGACACCAAGTAAAGTGAAACAGATTCATTCTGATAGCACATGTAGAAATGTTTGACTTACCCAGCACAAACTGGCCAACCCAGTTCCATCAAAGTGCTCTGTGGTCCTGTTCAAGATTTCAGACATGTGTTATGAGGAGCAGCTGCTGCTCCAGGAAGCATGTTTCAGTCCGGGCAGGATCAAGCCCTGAGAGTTTCTGGTGCATGTTTCAGAGAAATCAGCCTCAGCCTTAGGTATCCAAGTTGGCTGTCGTAAATATTTACTCATTAAAGAAAGCCCTTGTTTGTTCCTGGTGCAGTTTCATAGCCTTCTAAAGACTCACGAACAAGGGAAATGTATGGGCAGGGAAGGGAGGAGGAGGAATTTCCTCCCTTTCCTTATAAGTTAAAAAAAAAAAAATACAAAACCCTAGCTTGCCTTGTGGAAAATAAACTTGTCCAGTTTTGTATACATATGTTTCATGTACAAACTTTCAGTGACTCAGATGTGAAATGTGCCTCAGGTTTGTTATGTGTTTTGTTTAGTTTTCTAACTCTCCCTGAGAAAACATGGGCCACAGTTCAGGCTGATGTCTATCCCATCCAGTAGATTGCAGGGGATGCACAATAAAACCCCAATCTGGTGAGTGTTTGTGCATGCATGAATAGACCTGCATTCACTGGGCTTTCTCATGCATGTAATTGTCTGCAGGATCAGGGCCTCAGGCACAGCACAGAACTTGGGTTTGTACATTTACTTGGGGCTGGAATTTGTTGCATTATTTTGACATAAACTGTTCATCTCATTTCAGAACTCATTGCTGCATTCACGCCAGCATTCCCAACTGGACAGGACTGATTTTAAGCAAGCTTTAAGAAACTCCCAATCTTTTTTTCTTTCCTGTCAGCATTGATCTCCATCAGACCCAGTGTGCCTCCTTTTTAATCATCTTGCTTCTCCCGCAGCTCTCTGATTAGGTCACATTTCAATTTGTGCCCACAGAGTTGCTCCCATGTTAGTGGCTGGCAACATTACAAACACAACTTCTTGGCGTTCATGACTGAACCAAGTCAAAGACCCCCAGGTAACTACAGATAGTTGGAAACTACTTCATGCATTTGAGCTATTTCTGCTTCCTTGTGATGCATAAAGAAGAGCTACAATGTGGTTGATAAGGTGCATTTGATTTGTTTGGATCCTCACCTGGGAACTACTTGTCTTTCATTTTGCTTGCCTGGAAAAATTTATTGTGACTTCAGACGCCTTAATTGAGGGCCTGAGGGTGTTGACCTTCAGCAGCAGTCCCATCTATTCCCCACATCCATCAGTCACTGAGGTTAAATAGTGTGTGGTATTTAAAAAAACAAGAACATCGTCTCAGCATTTGTCAGTCCCTTGGATCACGTAGTTCATTTCATTCATTCAGTAGCTAGCAGGGGGTAGGGAGAAAGGAGCCCCCTGAACCCACCTGCTGTCGATCTGAGGGGCTGGGCTGGGTCCCAGAAGCCACAGGTGAGCAGCACTAGGCAGCCTGGGGGTTAAGCCTTGACTTGGATTGTATTCGCATTTTGGGGGTTCTGACTCTGTTTCTGAGTTTGTGATGAGAACCCCCTTGGTGAAATAAACCTTCACCTCATGTTAGCTCATGGTTATCCGAGTGAGGCTAAGACAGGGCAGTTGTCCGGAGGTGGCAAAGCCAAATGGAGCAGGGAGGACCTGTCCCAGGAGTAGTGTTTTGGACCTCCAGACATCAGAGGGAGTTTCTTGCCATCCTAATAGGGCCAAGAAGGGAAGTTACTAATGTCAAACCCTGGGATGTGGGGAGGAGCTCTCTCTGACAGGTACAAGGTTATGTTAGGACCCCTATTCCCTGCCAGCCACAGGAAGCCCAGAGATACCCAACACCTCCAGGCAAACTCTTGAGCGACACTTCTACTGCACAGAAACATTTTGGTTACTTGTCTGTTTGGGAACAGAAATACATGAAAACTACAATCCAGTTTCATGGGTTCTTGGTAGCATGCTGTTTATTGTTCCCGGAGGAACAATAAGGATTCTTAAAAGCAGATGGACTCAGACACTCTGATGATTTGCTGTAGAAGCAAAACAATGGGCCAGATTTTTTAAAAATAGAAAATTCATCCATTGCACAAGTAAACCCCACTCTCCTCCATGCACAAAGTGGGACAACATGGACAACGTTTTGCAGCACATTTTGCAGATGCAACTGAATAAAGGGTTTTCCTGACACAGTAATCATGTAAAAATCAAACATGAGCAAGGACTTAAAAACAAATATAATCACATAATCACAGAATTGCAGAATGGTTGAGGTTGGAAGGGGCCCCTGGAGGTCATCTTGTCCAACCCCCCTACTCAAGCAGGGACACCTACAGCCAGTTGCCGGATGGCTTTTGAATATCTCCAAGGGTAGAGACTCCACCACCTCCCTGGGCAACCTGTGCCAGTGCTCGGTCACCCTCAGAGTGAAAAAGTGTTCCCTGATGTTCAGAGGGAACCTCCTGTATGTCAGTCTGCGCCCATTGCCTCTGGTCCTGTCACTGGGCACCACTGAAAAGAGCCTGGCTCCATCTTCTTTTCATTCTCCCTTCAGGTATTTATATACATTAGTAAGATTCCTCTCCTCAGACTTCTCCAGGTTAAACAGTCCCAGCTGCCAAATCCTTTCCTCATGGGAGAGATGCTCCAGTCCCTTGATCATCTTTGTGGCCCTTTGTTGTGGACTCTCTCCAGTATGTCCATGTCTTTCTTTTACCGAGGAGCCCAGAACTGGACACAGCACTTCAGGTGTGGCCTCACCAGTAGAGTAGAGGGGAAGGATCACCTCCCTTGACCTGCTGGCAATGCTTTGTCTAATGCAGCTCAGGATACCATTGACCTTCTTTGCCACAAGGGCATATTGCTGGCTCATGTTCAGCTTGGTCCCCACCGGGACCACCAGGTCCTTTTCTGCCAAGCTGTCTTCCAGCTGGGTGGCCCCCAGCATATACTGGTGCCTGGGGTTGTTTCTCCCCAGGTGAAGGGCTTGGCATTTCCTCTTGTTGAATTTCATGAGGTTCCTGTCAGACCATTTCTCCAGCCTGTTGATGTCCCATTGGATGGCTGCACAACCCTCTGGCATATCAGCCACTCCTCCCAGTTTTGTGTCATCATCAAACTTGCTGAGGGTGCATTCTGCTCCATCATCCAGATCATTAGCAAAGATGTTAAACAGGACTGCATCCAGTATTGACTCCTGGGGGTATACTACCAGTTATTGGTCTCCGATTAGCCTTCATGCCGCTGATCATCACTCTCTGGGCCCAGTCTTTCAGCCAGTTTTCAATCCAGCTCGCTGTCTGCTCATTCAGCCCATACATCAACAGTGTCAAAAGCTCTACTGAAGTCTGGGTAGACAGCATCCACTGCTCTCCTCTCCTTTACCAGGCCAGTCATTTCACTGTAGAAGTTTATCAAGTTGGTCAAACATGACTTCCCCTTGGTGAAATCATGCTGACTACTTCTGAAGATTTTCTTCTCCTAAATATGCCTGGAGATGGTTTCCAGGATTAGCTGCTCCACCACCTTCCCAGGGATGGAGAGGAGGCTGACCAGCCTGTAGTTCCCTGGGTCCTCCTTCTTGCCCTTCTTGAAGATAGGCGTGACATTTGCTTTCCTCCAGTCTTTGGGTACTTCTCCCAGTTGCCATGATCAAAGATTATCAAGAGTGGCCTTGCAATGACATCTGCCAGCTCTCTCAGTACTCATGGGTGCATCTCATCAGGGCCCATGGATGTATGTATGTCCAGTTTGCTTAAGTATTCTCTGACCTGATCCTCTTCCATCAAGGGCACATCTTCCTTGCTCCAGCCTCTCCCCCTGTTCTCTGGGTCGTGGGAATCTGAAGGCCCATCTTGCTAGTAAAGACTGAGGCAAAGAAGGCCTTCAGTACCTCAGCCTTTACCATGTCCTGTGTAACCAGTGGCCCCATCTCATTCAGCAATGGGCCCACATTTTCCCTAGACTTTCTTTTGTCACTTATGTACCTATAGAAGCCCTTCTTGTTGTCTTTAGCATCCCTGGCCAGATTCAATTCCACTGGGCTTTGGCTTTCCTAACTTCGCCCCTGGATGCTCAAACAATGTCTCGGTATTCTCCCAGGATACCCATCCTTGCTTCCACTCTCTGTATGCTTCTTTTGTAATGCAGCAAAGGTAAGGTGCAACAAAGGATACTTCCTTCACTCCATGGAATAGTCACTGTCAAAAATGAACCTGAATAAACACAAGCCATTACTGAAATTGAGGAAATATAAAATCCATGAAGAATTGTTATAAGCAGACCATCCATGTTAATTCTCCACACCTCCAGAGAAGGCTAAAAGAGAAGATCAGATGGCCCAGCCCAACCTCCTGTGGGTCAGCATTACACCTGGATTGAAACCAGCGTATATACATATACACACATCAAACACATGTATGTACACATCAAACTGTATAACTAAAACCAAACTATATAATATAAATATCAGGTATTATATAGCATGTGTAATAAAGGCTTCTCTTTAAAGGCTAGTGGGCCCTTTGCTTTGATGAGTTAACATATTTCAGAGGGTGTGTATCTGATTCATGATTAAAGCTTATATATTTCTAGCACCAGAAGAAATTAAACCAATTTGCTGATCATGTAGGTAGTCTGGTGTTAGAAAGAACAGTTGTTTCTTTTTACATGGCAAACTCAGTAATCATAGGTGGAGGGGAATCAACCCACATCAAAAAACAGAACCAGTTTTCCTAAATGAAATTTTGTAATGTGAAAGAAGTACTTTAAAGAAACTAATGAAGCCTAAATATTGCATCATAATTTGTCCTATTAATGTTGGTATCATCACTTTAAAATTCAGGTTTCTATAGATATTATATTTTTCAGACAACCAAAGTAGGGCAAAAGGAGAGCGCCATAAAAACCAGACAAGTTTCTGTCAGCGTGCATTTTCAGCTGCAACATTTCCTTGTGTAAACCCCGGGTTGCAGCATGTAGTGCAACTTCTGTGTTTGAAGCTGTCCCACACTTTCAAGAAGCCTAATATATCCACTTTGATTTTTATGAAATTCAGAACATAAAAGATCAAATACACTTGATAACTGATGCTAAATGTCAATGACATACCAGCAGAAAGGATTTTTTTTCCACATGGATATGGTATGAATGGAATGTGTTTGGAATAATGTCATTGCCCACAACAACAAGCCCTTTTCTCAAGAGCACATCTCTTCTAACAAATGTTGAAAGTGGGTAATACAAGGGGCCCCTCTCCCCATTTCCATGCTTTACTGTGCAATCTGTACAGGTACCATCCTTGGAGCATTTGGGTTTTATTTTAGGGCTCTAACACCACAAAACTTCCCTAAAAGTATGTACCAAGTGGTAAGTTTTTGTTTAGAGGGTGCACAGCTCCCAGCAAGACTTGGAGGGAGATTGTAAGTGGCTCCAAAACCTGTAAATGTGCCATTCCCATCTACCCATGAACCTGGGACACAGGTCTTGCCCTCCTTCCCCCTCCAGCCCATGGAGCCTACATTCAGGAGACCTTATCCCACATCACCCTGCCCCAAATCTCCACCTTGTGCCACCATGACCTCCACTACCCTTGTATTCCACATCCCCCAGGGCATCTCTGGTGCACTTCACCCTCCTCCTGCACATTGTCTCCTTCCCACACCAAGGGTGTGTAAGGAACTGCAGGACAAGTCAAGCACCATGGTTTGTACATCCAGCATTGGATGGATGCAGTTTTCTTAACTTTTTAGAAGTGTAGACCACATTTGCCTCCAGCTTGTCCTTCAGACTGATCCTGGTATCCAGGCACAGCTACCTACAACTTCCCAATTGTATGAGAAAGGCCATTGTCTGCCATCCCCTTCTCATCCACTCCTGGCAATAGCTCTTGACAAAGGTTTTCCAAAGGGCTGCACCAACATGCTGCCTGCCTTTTCTCTGTGCCAATGCAGGCCACCTTCACTGTACATGTGGATGAAGAGAAGAGTTGAGGGGAGGTAGAAGAAAGCTCCCTGTTGAATACTGCAAATTAGCATCCACTCAGTAACAAGTCTAAGCTAGAAAGAAGTCTGTCGTAGATGACAAATTTGCTGAATGTAATGGGTACGTGCTTGCATTAATGGTTAATAACTTATGCCAACGTTTTCAAATGCAGTTGGTGATTTTGCCTGTTGCTGTTCTTATTTGCTGTGCATGACATGCCGCTGCTTTGGAGGCCTGCTTTGAAGAAGAGAGGTACAGCCCATCTGAAAAATCAGGCTGACACCAAAATGAGTGGCTCCTAACACCCTTTTTTGAAAACTTTTGCCTGGCTTTCATAATCCTCACAGGCATCCTGGGCACCTGTGAAAAAAGCTGGAACTGCCTCTTCATAGTCAGGATGTATCTTAGCATGATTCAGCCCTGCCAATACTTGTGTTCGGAGCAGCAGAAACAGGTCAATGAAGTGTGTGCATTGAGCACTGATATGCCAGTGAGATTTCTGAAAGCATCAACAGGAGAAACCTGCAGTCTCCTACAAATGCATGAATAAAACCAAAAGCCTGACACCACTCACCTCCCGTGGGAATTTCACATATTTACACAGACATTTGGGTCATCTCACTTACAAAGCTACACATCTGACAATGAGCAACAACATAAACAGCCAATTTTCAAAGAGAACAATTGCAAGTAAAACTTGTTAGCCAGAGTGATGATTTCTCATCCACTCAGAGTATTTTTGACAAGAGGAAAAGGCCCATCTTCCCCAGACTGCTGCCTCCTTAGTAATCTGCCCTGGCAGTTACAACCTGCCTCTCAAAAGCTCCCATGTTTTGAATCCAAGCAAAAGCTTTGGCAGCTGTAAAACTAGCATGGGCTCGTTTTAAATGATGAGAGGAAACAGGCTGACAGTGAGCTGATTAGAAAGCTCTTAGAGCCCTCTTGGCTGAGTGGGGAGAAAAGGACAACTTTCTTCATGTGCTGCCGGAGAGGGGACACGGGGGCACCCGGAGCCCGGCTTGCCGTCCTCGGCAAGATCATGAGGATGTGGGAAAAGACTGTTTCAGGGAGGCTGAACTGCCCTTGCCGCCAGCCTGCCCCTTCCTGACAGCCTCTGCTCTGAAGATAACGTGGGAGGAAATAATGAAACACTATGGTAAAGACTAGATGAATTTGAAGAGACAACTGCAAGCTGTTTCCTGGCCCCAGCCTTATCTGGAGTCCCAGAAAATAGCCCTTTCTCTGTGGTCAATAAATAACCCGTTACAGTTGGGGTGAAATATCTTGTGTAATTTCTGCCGCTGAGGGCTGGGTAGCAGGATGTGCTTTCCACAAAGAGCAGGGCCAACTGTATTTCTAGCCATGCTTTGGAGCGGAGAGGAAAGGCTCTGCAGAATCCTCTTGCCAGGACCATGTGGGTTAAGTCAATGCTATTTAAGCGCATTGTAGAAAATGAAGATGCAGAGCTAGGATGGAAAGAAAGGGTTAAAAGGATGGACTCGAAAAGCCATGTAGAGGTTATTGAATGGACAAAGAAGCAAGCATTAAATATCATTTAGCCAAAAAATAAAAATAAATACAGGAGGAAATTACTTCATCGCAGCCCACACTGCATTATCAGTACAAAAGCTCAGGGAGCTGTTTCTTTCCAAAATGGCAGCTGATGGCTGATCTAAACAAAAGGTCGTCAGGGCAGCAAGGGGACAGGAGGGAGGCTCAGGGAGGGGACAAGCAGAAGATGTGCCAGAGCAGCAAGCGTTTAAGGCCACAGGCAACCCCATGGCCGCACACACTGATCAGCAGTACCGACTGCAAGGACAGGCAGCCCCCTTCAATACTCTTTGCAATGAGCCCCTAAAACCCATCTGAGCTGAAGATGTGTCCTAGCTCAGGCGTTTTCTCTGACCTGTTGCCCAGCAGTGCCTTACTTATCACACTTGAAACTTCAGAGCCCAAACGGCACATTTCACCAGAAAGCCATCACTTGCTGCTCTGCAGCAGCAGCCCAGCCACAGTCCGAGGGCAGCAGTTCCCCATGGCAGCGCCTCTAAAGGCTGTGTTTGCCCAAACAGGTCAGCAGAGCGGCTTGGTTCCCACTGAAAATTTCTCACAGTTTGGATTGGGTTTGCATTTTCATTACGATTTTTATCCAGCTGTAAGAATACAGTGAAACTTGTGTGACAGTCCACCAAGTTACATCCCTAACTGTCTTAAAGGACCACCCCTAGGGTATCCTCAAATTTACTAGCTGCAGCTCTGCTCTACCCCTGCAAGAAAATGACCTCTGTGAAGCAATCAACTTTTTTGCTGGTCCCCTGAGCAGCCAAGAAGGCAATTTACACTGCAGTTCATTCCTGCTACCTTCATAAAGAAAAAAAAAAAGGAGAAGAAAAAAAAGACCTGCTCACTCCCAACTACAAAAACAGTGAGGCAAAATGCAGTTCAGCTGTATGGTGGTACCTATAAAACCAACCATCTTAGATGTAAGAAGTTTGGTTTGGGGTTGGGAATTTTTTTTCCTGTATAGTGAAATAACTGGGAGTAATAGTCATAAAACCTTTCATTGAGTTTCCTGGGGTCTGAAAGACATCTGGGAGGATTACGGGAGGAATACCATGTGCAGTAGTTATGCTTGGAGCAGCCTCAATTTATGGCTCCATCTGTAACTACTGCAGTTCAGCCAAAGCAGATACTGAAAATGTCCCTGAAGTTGAGCGACGCCGATGCCATAGCTCAGCAGCCAAACTCCATGCTGGGACAGACTGTGGTCTGCTTTACCTTTCTCTCCCCTCGATCAAGCCCACCTTAGCATTTCCCAACCTTTTTCATTTTTCTTGTTGTCCCAGTTAAAGTCTGCGTCAGATGGAGACAGATATTTCCACACCGGCCCCGAAGCAGAGGGAAGCAGACAAGGAAGGAGCAGGGCTTGGTGCAGCCCCACCAGGATGCCAGCCTCCAAGACCCACTGCCACCTCCGTGGGACACTGCCGGTGGCTTGGTCACACTTGGGAGCAAAGGTGGCAGCAGCGAGGTGACCTGTTACCAGGGCAGTGGGCTGCCCTTTCCAAGACAAGAAGAAGCACCACCAGTCCCTTTTTCAAAGCGTCACAGAGAGGGTAAGCAAGGAGGACACAGCGACACAGCTCTGCCTTATAGCAGTGATGTACTTTCTTATCCCTTCTCTGAATTTGGCTGTTTCCATATCACTGCCTTATGATACTATCAGAGAAACCTTATCGTAGTTTTGTTGAAACACAGCCCTATATTAACCAGGGATCCTGGAAAAAGCCAAATAGGAGGAGAAGAATTCCTCAGCGCGGACAGACACATTTTTGCGGAGGCAGCTGACCGGCTCTCCACAAAGCATCCAGAGCCTTCTCAGTATTCCCAATCAGCCTTCCTGCCTCCAGCTGAGTTCCCATAAAATGCTGAAGGGACTTTGATCTCAGGGTACATGTCCTTATGAGAAGGGGAGGGGTAAAATCACAGAGGTCAGGTGAACACTTGACAGTAGTTCCTGCAGCTCCTCCGACCCCGGCCAGCCTTTGAGGTCCTGTGCCAGAGATGGCGGATTTGGTTTGATCAGTCATGAGTTGAAAAGGCAAAGCAGAACTGCTCAGGTCAAATCAGATGCTTAACTGTGCTTGCCTTTTGCGAGGGGTGGGGAAGTTCAGTAGAAATTAGGATGATAGGAAAGAACAACAACAACAAAAAAAGACTAACGAGAAATTACATATTGAAAGCATCAGCCTCCCTGTAACATGTCACTTGAGTTTGGATATCAGTTAATGGCTCAGCCAGTTTCCCAACTCAGCCTCATCAAATTCCCTAGAAGCGGCAAAAAATTTAGAAGATACATGTTTCATTGGAACACACTATATCCCCAACTTTCCAGCCAACACACATAACACAGCTTTTGCATTTTACAATCTATTATTTTCACTGATGCTAGAACAGAGATCCGACCCTGGAGGGTTTAAAACTAGTCCAAATGATAACAGCTTAAATGGCACTAAAAATAAACAAATGTTCAGATATTCTTTACTTACATCTCTGACAGAAATTCCTCTGTGAGAAAAGTATTTCAGGCTGTAATGGAGGAGTCAGATCTTTATGTGTTCCTGTCTTCCCATTGACTCAATGCATATGGAACATTCATGTAAAGGGTTTTCCCCCCAGGGAACCAAACTTTTCCTAAAGTGCCATGGAATCAAAGGGATGGATTCCCCTCCTGTTTACCTCTGCCAAAACACCCCTCATGTTAACTGCTCTCTGCAGACATATATAAGCAAAAGTAAAACAAACTGTCCACTATCAAACCATCCCGACTGTACGAAAGAGAAAGAGCTTTTCTCTGCATTGGGTCTTGCTATTATCTAAAGCACAGGAATTATTCTGGAGAAAAAAATCAGCCATCGAGAATCTAAGCTGAGGCCTGAATAAATAATTTCAGGCTGATATGAAGGCAGGGCATGTAAACTGAGAAATGTATAGCTCAAAAAATGGCGGTTTGGTTCCCCTCCATCAGCCCACCACTGGGGAAGGGATACGTGCCAAAATGCTGACACCAGGTACCTAGCAACAAAAGGAGACTGCTGCAAATGAAAACTTGTAGGCAGCAGATAGTACACAGTAGAATTCATTGTCTATTAGCTAGGAGCCAGAAGAATTAAATGTATAAATAGAAGCAATAACCTGGTGATGGGTAACACCCCAAAAGTTCAGTCCGGAGACAATATCCCAAGTTATTTGAAAAAGCTTCCCTGGAGCTGGGGTGGTAATCTCTCTTGAGCAAACATGTCTAGTAAACACAGGCTTTCCTGGGCCGGGCTCTGCAGAAGCCCTGCAAAGGAGACCTCTCCTGGGGGTCTCAATGCATCTCCTTCCACAGTGAGGGCAGTCCAGGGGCTGATGCTCAGCTCTCCATAGAGACCGCCTTGTGGGGACACAATTCACCGTGTGATTATCTGGTAGCTCAGATGAATATGGAAGACAGGGAAAAGCTACTGCATCTCAGAAAACAGATTAATTTGCAGAAAGGACAAGAAAACAGATTCATTTGCTTGAAAGAAGAAACAAAGCGGTAAGGTAGAACTGCTAGGGGCTGCGTTGGAGGGGATGCAACATAAAATTGCTGAAGATTTTATTCCCAGGCGTCTCTGCTTTATGTGTCCCCATGTTGTGAGGCATGGAAATCCTAGGACCATTTGCATGACAGGAGGAAGAAGAGGCAGACAGAAAAGCTGCCATGTTTACTAGAAGGTGTACTTCAAGACTGGTTTGTCAAATACACATTGCATATACATTTAGCCACAGACAAAAGGCAGTAATTCATTCACCAATTTCTGTGGTGAAATTACTTCAAGATTTATTCCATGCCCATGTGCCAAGCACACTCCTGATACGAACCCCACAGTTACACACCCATGCACACACGTGGGCACACACACCCCCATACATGGAGACATCCCAATAGTGCACTAAATAACTTATGGAAATGGTTAGTTGTGTTTTATCTGGAACTAAAACTAAATCTGGAGAGGAAAAGTCAATCAAAAAAGCCATAATGTCGAGACTTCTGAAATAGGAAACATCCGTCTGCAGAGGAGGCACCACCTGCCCTGAGGGTAAGCAGTGGTGCGAGGAGGTGCGTGCCGGAGCTGTGGCTCTCTGCAGAGGGATGGGGACACAAGTCACCTCACTTGACTTTATGTTTTCTCTTCCTTATTGCCCTGGAATACTATACATGCATGACTCTATGTGCAGTGCTCTACATACTCCATCAGGACTATACATGCTCAACAGAAACAGAAGAAGGGCTGAAAATGAGAAGGCACAAGGTAGTTATTCGGGAGTCCCATCAACAAAATCATTTTTCAGCATGGGAAAGCAGTTTTGGTGCTTGGCTGTGGTGACACATCAGAGGTGGGGGACCTGGGGCTTCCAGGTAGGCTACAAAGAAATCTGGTCAGCAATGAATGGATCTTCAGTTTATCGTAGGCCACTGGACAAATGGTTCAGCTGAAATCCATAAGGTTTGGAAGGCCCTCAGCTGAAACTGAGGCTTTTTAGAGTCTATTTTCCAGAGGTCTAAAGAACATAAAGGCAAAAAAAATCATGCAGAAGAGGCAAAGGAACAAGAAGAACATGATAAAGAGCAGAGAGGGGAAAGTTTACGCAGAACGAAATAGGCAAGTTTTATTTTTGGCTGTATGTTTCATTGTAGAAAGCAAACACTACATAATGGACACACTAATGCTCCAAAAACCACATCTCAGAGATACCATTAGCTCAGGACATTCACAGCATATATAAGCTGAAAAAGACAAATATATACTTTGTGTAATCACGGTCTGAGTAAAGACTGCAGAGACCATTACCACACCAAAAGGATAACCCAGCCAACCACAGTCTCGCAGGTTATAAAAAACTGCATTCAAGAAAGTCAATTAGGCTCCACAGAGCTCTCGAAATGACAGAAATGACAGGAAAGCGAATGAAGGGCCAAATCCTGCCCTGCCAGTCGCACAGCGCAGTGTGAGCTATGCATAATTATCTGAGGACAGAAACATAAAGAACAAGAAAATAAGGCTGTTTAGAGCCAGTAATTGTTTCCTATGGTTTCACAGAGCTGTGCTGAATAAAATGCATTTGTTATATTATGACAGTGGGTCACAGAAACCATAGTAAGGGAGGAAAACGCAGAATGATTATATGTTGCAGGAAGACATAGCTGCAGTAAAGATGAACATAAAAAGCAAAACTGAACAGAGAACTAGAATTTCTAAATTACCCTTGGCCCAAATGTCTGGCTTACCACTGAAATAGTATAATTATAAACCTGGCATAAAACAGGACATGGATCTAGTTACTGATTTCTTACTAGCAATAGCAGCAAAACAGTTTCTGCCAGTAGCGGGTCTCTTGACAAAAACCTTGTGTCTTCTACATGATGTGACCTATAGGGAAAACTGTTTCTAATCAGGCAAATCTATAAATGGTATGCAGTTGTGGTCGCTCCTCTCAGATGTCAAAAGGAACAGAGGAGAAAGTGGGGGAACGAGAAGGGGGGGTTCTTCACTGTAATTTCTGGTTTAACACTTCGCTTTCTCTGAAAGGCACAGTGGAATTTGTAGGTTTAGGAGATTGCTTTTGGCATGCAGGCCAGTGATGGCAGCAGTGTCACCTCACAAGCCAGGTGAAAAAAACAAACAAAACCCTCTTCCTAGTAGTATTGTTTTAGTCCCTGTGCTCCACTTAAGTTTTGACTGCAAATACAGGGGTCTTTCTATGGCTGCACTTCTGACTCAGTCACTCTAATCTCTGTTTTCCAGCACACACTTAAGCCTAAGTACATGAGCTACACCACTAAAGTCAATGGCACAGCTCCTGTGCCAAGATCTTAAGCATGTTTTCAGGTGCCTCACTGGGTCTGTCCAAAGAGCTTGGACAGAAAATAATCCTAAATAATTTTCTTTGTGGTAGGCACCCATGAAACAGCAGTCAGTGGAATTAACATTTAAATGTCTTATACCATATCATAGTCTATACACAGCTTAAGATTGTGTGGAGATTTTTGTCAAGCCTTTCTACCAGTGAAAAACTGTCTTCAGCACAACTGGACTTTTTGCCATGTTTCTGCTTTCTACTGAGATCTTTGAGCTTTTGACAAAATCTGAATCCCTGAAAACCTAGTAACTTGGCTGCATTGAAAAATGTAGATTATGGTTAAAAAAAATCTTCTAATCTTCTGGTGAAAAGGCAAAATTTTGTGCAGAGCCAAATCCCAGTCATTCAACTATTGAGCTGAACACATTTCCTCAGGCAATACACAGCAATCAGATTACTATTAGACAGGCATAGCCCCTTTCACATCAACCAACCCAGTTTTAACCACAGTTTTGCAAACATGTGATTTATGCTTGATATTTAAAATGTTATTTATTTATGTGTATGTATGCATATTGTGTATATATATTTCCCCGTTATTCTGCCTTGGCTAAGTTGAGGGCCCTCCACGTGCCCAAGAGCTGCCAGGGTACTTAAGCATTTATGACCTGTGATTCAGAGTGGGTCTGAAGGTCAATAAATGTTGGGTGAGGAAGCGATTCACGCGACAGCCAGTTTACCATTATTGATTGTTGTGCTGTAAAATATTATGAAACCTCCCCATTAACTCTTTTTCTCCGCACAGGGCCTACAAGGGTGGTGAAAGCCATGAGGAGCAGCTGCGTCAGAGCACGGGCACAGGCAGCACTTGTCCCTCCATTTGGGTAATCCCTCCATTTTCCAAATGGTTTTGTGAGTAACATGACAACACAGCTGCAATGTTGAAAAAAGGTCACCAAGGCTGACAGATAAAGATTTTCAAAAGCAAACAAAACCCAGGAGTTGAAGAAATGTTTTTGCTCTCAAAAAAAGTCCACACGCAGCTCCACAGCCATGCAATAAAAGAGGTCATTGAACTGCACTTCACTAGATGACGGTATCTTGCCAGATTCATGGACAAAGGTGATCCATGACTACCTCCTCCCTCCTGCAGTGAACAAAACAGACAGAGGACATTGCAGAGATCCAGCAATGATCACCCCACGCTGCCTGCATGTCCCATCCCACTCTGGATAGAGTTATAATTTTGTCAGGACAGATGAATTAATTCCTTCTAGATATTATTGACAGAGCCTTGCCCCAGTGGTACCCATGTGCCTGCAGCTTGGGGCTTTCCATTTGCACTGCAGCAAGCCCACAGCGTACTCCATATCATCCTTTCTTCCAAAACTCCCTGAGCTTGTAACAGGCATGCATCCATAAAACAACAACAACAAAGTAGGGATCTCCCAGTGCTCAACACAGGTGAGAGAGGGGAATTTGCTTCCATACCTCACCATGTGGCTAGACATAGTGTGTCCAGCAATAAGACCTCACACACGTGACCTGTTGCACATGCATATTCTCACCATAAGACCAGAAGTGCACTGTAATGTGATCAAGGGCGTTTGGGCTTTGGTGACACAATAAATACAGCTGCTTGCATGACCAAGAAAAGGAGGAAGAAGGAGAAAAGGCTCTGGCAAAAGTCTCAAGTAATTCCAAAAGAGAAAGCCCTGCTTGGCTCTTCCTCTCTCGTATCTACCCCGAAACAGAGAAATGGGCAACTCCACCGTAACTCTTGAACTGGAGCACAAACCGCAGATCAGGGGCTTGTTTCCTTTATACAGCATCAATCCCTTAATTCTTACTACAATGGTCTATCACCAAATCCTCCACACACCTACAGAGCAGCAGCCTAAGCCTTGACTGGTCCCATGGCAAGTTACTGTCCACCATCAGGCATAGTACCAAAGGAATGAGTGGGATTACCCAAAGAACAAGACCATTAGTGAATAAAAGCAGCAGAATCTAATCTCTGATACAGATTCCCGAGATGGCATCCGCTCCTTCTCATGAGCTCAATTCTCATGTTTGCAGCCTGTATAAAAAATGTGTCTTTTCACTCTCTCATTTGTTTGCCCAGAGGTGTCATTCAATCATTGCAAAGACCAGGCCGGGAGTCTTCAAAGCAAAAGGTTTGTTTAAGCATTTCAGATAAAGTGATTGACATTTTTGGCTTCTGCTTAAAGTGGAACTTCAAATCAGGGAAAAAAGATTATAGAAAACAAACTCCAAACAATTTGTTTCTTTTCATTTATTAAACAAAAGTAACTTTTTACTTTACCCAAACCTAGTATGGAGTCATTCTGTGTACCAGTAAAACCAATCAGATGAAAAAATACTTTCTGCCAGAGCTGGAAAGTAAATTCAGTTCACCAAGAAAAGTTTGTTTCCACAGGCTTTGAGCCTTTCATAAGTTACATTCAACATTCCCTCTCCAATTATTATAGACATAAATTACAAGGTGAGCTAAAATATGTAGTCCTTTTTTTAGAGCAAAATGCTGGGGTTAGTTCTCTTGGTTGCTGCTGAAGAATAAATTGTATCATTATAGCCTTCTTCTGGGTCTTGTTATTCTGACTTTTTGACTCTTGCTAGCTGCAGTCTATACAATGCACAACTGTATTTGTTCACAAGGAATGCTTTGGTTCTTTTTGACTTTTTCCTTTCCACTTCCTAATGGTTTACATGTAGAAGCAGAGCTTTTGAAAAATTACCTAACACATACTATGTTTAATGAGTACATTTAAACATACTTTAGCTACAAATCTTATCAGCTGATTATTTAACCTTTGTGGATAGGCTAAATATTTTCTTCGACTCTTAAATAAACATGATACATGGTTCCCGTGGAAAGCCTAATGAGAAGGAAGTTGTTTTTAAACTTAAGTCAAGACTTTTCCTTTAATTTATTTTATCAGAATTATTTTCCAAGTGATCAAAGCAAGCAGTTTGTATGGCAGACCTAAATTGCTAAAAGAAAAATTAAGTACTAAAATATTAATTCTGCTGTACTTTATTTGGGGGATGGGAGTTGCATGCCATCTGGAAGGACAGTCAAGAATTTGCTGCACACTATGAAGCACATGGTATGAGGCAAGAAGTCAAAATCCTGCTGTCTCTCGAGGTGGATTTAAATAATGAAAATCAAGATGTGTGTATGGATTTCAGATTTCCATAACAATAAAACATGTATATAAAATGCCTAGTGGTTGTCCTGGCACCCCTGAATGCCTTATGAACAAAGCCTTACTCGAGAGCACCAGACTCCATGCATCAGCCTGATTGCCTGGGAGTGGGCAACCAGTCTGTCAGGGTCATGTAAAAGGTAGGTGTGCACCTGTGGATGCCCAATAGACATGTGCTGCAGTGCTTTCAGACACTTCAGCTATAACATGGGACCACAGCATCTCTCCTGGTCCGCTGCCCCAGCCTGGAGCAGGGCACTGGTGCTCCACAGACACATGAGATGCAGGTGCTGCAAGGTGAGGGGCTGGCTCAGAGCATCTCCTGCCGCACATTAGACTTAGGTATGTATGACAATTGTGCTCACATGCGTATACCACCACATATATCTATATAGTGGATATCCACATAACGCGGCAGCAGGAGAGGGGTGGTCCAGGGCTAGCCAGAGCAGGAGGCTCCTTTGGGGCACAGGTCCTTCAATGGGGGTTCTCAGCCCTGCTCCCCAGTGCAGCAGCACAAACTATCAAAACCATCCATGTCACAGATCTTCTTTTCTTCTTGAAACCAGAACACGACACGCACACAGAAATCACCCAGAAAGTGTCCAGGAGAAAACTTGGGCTTTATTCTGGGACAGAATGAAGGAGAATGTGAAAACGCACTGACGTCATGAAAGGAAGAAGTTGAATAGGTCAAGAAGCAGAGATGTGAGCTTAAGGAAATGGCAAGGCACACAAGAAAAGATAAGGGAGATTGTATAAATAAATAAGCACACAGAAAGGACCTGAGAGCACTGTGAACAAAGCCTTACTCTTGAGACGCGTTTGCAGTCCCTTTTCAGCCTGAAAGCCCCTAGAAGATTTCAGAGGAGTGGACCCTTTTAGAAACTTCACATAGGGACATCGGTATATAACACCCACAAACAGGTTTTCCTTTGTTGCCTTTTGCAGATCGAGCAGAGGAGACCTGCAGGCATCCCCACTCTCTCCCTGGGTGCACAGACCCTCGGCTGGAAGGAGTCCTACTTTCATAATTAAAAATGAAAAGAGGCAAAACAGCAAAAATGAAAATAAATAGTACAAGCGAGGCTGGCTTAGCACGCCTTTTGTACCCCAATCTGTTCAGAGGAGAGGAAACAGAGAGGTAACTGAAGTAGTATTAGTTTAGTTGTTACTGGCAGCGCATGTCACTTAGCTCAGAAGCTGAAAATTAATGAATATACTTACAGAGTTTTAATTACTGTTCTTAACTCCTGAGTGTAAACGTCATCTACCCACAGGGAATCTTCTCTTCACTGCCAGAGATAGCTGTTAGAGGCATGTAATAATCATGGAATAGGTTTGTATCTTTTCCACTGTCATTGCTTTAATTTGCAGTGACATTTGTTAGATCATGTATTTAGAACCACAACAACTATTACATCGTGTGTGCCAAAAGCAGATACATATATCGTACCTGAAGCTAGGATGGTAGTGCAGGCAGACATATCCCAGCCAGCACCAAACCCATATACTCACTGTGCTTTATCATTACACTGAACTTGATCCAAGGAAGTAAATTAGAAGCCAATTCATGTTTATTTATACCAGTCAACTGAAGGATGTGGCAGCAGAAAAGTCAGCACAGGCTCTACAAACTCACCAGTGTCAGATTGTGTTGGTGGTTTCCTGGCCCATATGTGCGCCTCCACCTCTCCTACTCCTTGCATTAGCTGAAGTGTGCTCCATGCACAGTCCGAGGGAAAATACAAGTATAACAGTCTAATTCGCACTACCTGACTTGGAAAGTATAATAAGGTGCAGAAGCGGGTGGTATTCTGGGCCTCTCATCACTAGTTCTTGACGTTGACCCACAGGACAACAGGCCCTTCACATGCCCCTGGGAAGAACTGTCAAGCTGGAAACACATACCAAAATTCATTCTGCGATGAGCTTGCAGGCTCAATACAAGCAATGATGTGCTATGTTTCAGGTATATGGAAATCAACATCATGGCCTTTGTAGCACTGGGGTGGGACTTGGGCAGCAGATTTTCATTGCCTCTAATCTGAGACAACCTGGGTTGAAAAGCTGTCCCCTTGCAGGCTACAAAAAGGTTATGATGCATGCTATAAATGTCTTCCAGGCTCCACGGGGTGAATCCCTGGTTTGGAAGTGTTTTGAGGGAAGGAACAACTAAAAACATCGAAACAAACTAAAACTGGAACAAAATGCAACATAACCCTAACAAAGGCAGCTTCTGCCTGTCTACAAATCTCAGCCCAGAAGAGGCTTACAGCTACTTTAAATCTTATACTCTTATCTGATCCTACAGACAAAGGAAGTATGGGAAGATGTCATTTATCTGGACAAGAACAAAGCATTTGATACCCTGCCAGATGGAAACTATTAGTTCAAGTAGAGAAAGTGGGGATTAAGATAAGAACTGCAAAGTAGTTAAGGAATTGGCTAAAGGGGAGGTGACAATGGGTTGAGCTGAAAGGCAGAAAATCACTAGCAGAGTTTTGCAAGAGTCAGTATCAATCCTATTCATTTCTTTAACACTTTTGTCACAAAAGAGTGTCTAATGAAGCTTTCTGATGACTGAGGTTGGGGACCCTTGTCCATACTGACAAACAGCAGAATTTTACCTAAGTAGAGCCAAATAGTCTTCAGAAATAATAGACATGGAGGGAAATTTTACTGTATAAGGTAAAAGGGTGTGCATTTAAGAAATAACCAGTAGAAGCTTGTGCTAACCATGTCTGTGATGACAAGCCAGCAACATGGCCTGACCATTGGAAAAGGTAAATGTCACCTAGGATGAAGTAAAGTATTTCCGCTACAGGAAGGAAAGTATTACTGAAATCAATAAATACCAGACACTGGCAGGACCTCATCAAGAAGACCATTCCCAGTTTTTGTCACCAAGGGTGTGTGTGCACTACTAAAATTAAACATGCCAGGGACTGCTCTCTGGCTTGGAAGCCAAGCAGCATGGCACAGAGCATGTCAAAACCTCTAAACCCTCCCAGCTTCTCAAGAGTCAAGCTCAAACTGCCTGTTAAGAATGGTCCCTGGCCTTTGTTAGCTCCAAAACCAAGCCCAAGAATTGCCTGGGAGAGGGCTAACTAATACAGGCAAAAACTATGCGGATAGTAAATCGTGTGCAGGTGTCTTTGGCCTAATCCCTTGCTCTGTTTAGTCTTTAGTGGATCTACCCCAGTGTGCCCAGGATTTTTGCTGGATTAATGCATGCTGAAGAGGAAGGCTACTAGAATGAGGCAAAAACTGGAAAGCATCTTACTAGAAGAGATGAGAAACACTTGTATCATCCAGCAACAGAGAGGCTGAGAAAGTAGATGATTGGCATAAATAAGAACTAGGGGAGAAATATTTAAACCAAAAGACAACATTTGCCATGAGTTGATTAATAGAGGCATAACAAGCTTATCCATTCATCCAGCAGAGCAGAGCGCTGGACCAACCTTCCAGAACAGAAAGATTTTAAGAAGGAACTTGTAAAGTTTTCTGTGGCAGATATCCATAGTAATCCAAAGGAATATAAAGGTGATGCATGCTGTGTCATTATATATTACAGTCTTGCCCTTCTCCCTGGTTTGAACTGTCATTGCCTCCCTCTAATTTTCATACATGCACAAAACAAGTCACCAGTCAGAAACCCTGGTGGGTCTCTCGGAGATTGCTGAGGAGAGTGAAGGTAAACATATCCATATTCATACTGCCCACTTCTGAGTTTGCACCCTAGTACCCATTCCATGCCACTTCTTTACTTAAACACAGATCATTGCAAGCAGAAATACTAGAAAACAGGTCTTAACAAGGACATCCACAAAAGCTTTAGTTGTGCCTTGTTGACTTTGTTCAGCTAGTCCAATTTCACTAAAGAGCAATTAAATAGAAAGGGGGCCTAGGGAAGCTTATCTTCTTCAGGAAGCATAGCGCACATTTTTTATGAATCTCTCACTGGTAAGGCTAAAACCAGACAGAGATAAACAGGAGTGGGGGAAGCTGTACCTAATAGCTCACACATTAATTCCAGCTTTGTCTTGTTTCACTTATATGTAGATAGAGCTGCATAATCTAGTCATCAGCTAAGCTGAGCCTCTCCTTACATTTCTAGAGGTCATAACCATTAGTTAATCCCATAATCAAAATTTAAAGTAGCTGTAAGCCTCTTCTGGGCTGAGATTTGTAGATCACCCCGTCCTAAGCTAGCAAACTGACTCTGGGCTTCCAAGTGATGCTCAACCATTCCATATATGAAAATGCATGGAAAAATATAAGGACTACATCATCACCCTGACTGGAAAGCCATGTTCAAAGACCACATGCAGAGCTGGGCAGGGAGCTCTTCTCCTGCCTGGTGGCATGTTTTAAGTCTCAGCAGTCTTGTGGTTCCTCAGAAAAACAAAACTTTTGTCATTTTGATCAGGGACAGAGGAGGATACTGGAGCACACTGCCTGGTCAGCCAGGCATACACACACAGAGGAACACCTATGTCTCAGAGCAGCCACAGAGACTGAGGAAAACCCAGGTGCAGCTCCTCGCCCTCCCTCCACCATATCCTGGATGTGTCCTCTCTCTTCAGACTTCTTCTGTGGCAAGAAACTACATACATAAATCCAGCCTGGAGCTGAAACACCTTCTGCTTTTTCAGAAGTATCACTGAACACAGTATATTCCCATTAAAACAAAATGGTTTCAACAACAACAAAAAGGATTCAACAAAAAAAAAATCCTCTAGCTGCCAGACTTTTTCCATTCACCTATAAAACCCATCAGGGGAAAAAGTTGCTATTTGACATTTAAATAAGAACTCTTCCCCTGTGATGCACTGTGGTGCAGTTACAAGGGCGTAGTCAGACATTTGCTAAGTAGGCTGTAGTTATAATTTTTAATTTCCTAGAGGCAACATTCCCCTTCACCTCCCCCAAACCCAAGTCTCCTATATGGCAGTGTCATGGGCTGTTGCCATGCCACCAGCCGGCCACTGATCTTTTTTGAGAACAAATGTGTACTTATGAAGATTAAACTGGTGACACCATTTATCCACATGCCAGACACTGAGGGTATAGCATCCCCACGCTGCTTTTGAATGACATTAATCTGACCTGGACTGACCACACTCTTCACAACAGCACAGTTTCTCCTTAGCCAGAACTGGAGCTCAGATGAATGGCACTTTATTCACTATAAAGCCCTGGGCCTCCATCTCTCTGCACAGAACTTTCTGAATATTTCCTCTAAGTTTACCAAAAGTTTCCTTGTTCCCAAGCCACAGAGAACCTGGTGGGGAATGGGGGGTGTGAGGGATTCCCTGCGGCTGCAGCCTCCAGTGCTCTGTAAGGATGATTTCTCATGCTCTGTGAGCCTGACTCAAAACCTTGCCAGGCTGGGAGGTCTCCCTCAAGACCAGTTGATTTTGGACCTGCAACTCACAATGTTAACTGTGGAAGACGAAAGCACTGTTTGACTAACAGAAACAAGCAAAGCAGAAGTGCCCTAACATCAGAAAAACATCATCTGTAGGAGAGCTCATGAAGAGTCTATGTGCTGGAGCAGAGCAATAGTTTTGAGCAGTTGGCACTTGGGCTGAAGTCTCAAAGGGGCTAAAACTACCTTTGGAAGGGAGAAAGGACAACAAATCTGATGATTTTCAGTAGCCCTTCTTGTTCTTGTTCAGTCCTGTTGTCAGGTACGCCAAGTCCCTGCTCCTGGAGGGGAAGCACAAAATCAGAGGCAGTGCTCCGCTCTCCCACCTGCCTTCCTGCCCGCTCCTTCCCTCCCCCTCCCCAGCATCCAGCGTGTTTCTCCTCACTGGCACAGGTTTTACTGGCACCAGAACAGCATCTGCGCCTGGCTCCAGTGGCCTTTTTCTCCTTTGTTAGAAGGGCTCACAGTTCATGTCATGTCTTTCTCATCAGCTTTTACTGCGACTCATGGGAGATGGGGCAGGAGTAAAAGGGAAGAGGCGACAAGCCAAGTTTCGTAATGCTCAGATGCAGTTTCACATCCAGGAAATGTGAGATCCTCCCGCCACAGAGCTGACAACATCGCAACAGAAGCCCTGCATCCTAATACAAGTGTTAGACAACATGTTTCTATGACCTAACTTTCCTTCGGTCTTCCCACAAAACCACAAAGAGTAGGGGGAAAAGAGTTAATACATCCTCTTCTAGGTTTCCTTTTACAAATGTGACAATGCGTCACTGACTGAGAGGCAATTAAAAGTGTGATGGATTGGTTTGAGAAAGCCAGGCCCTGTATCTGTCCTGTCTATCTAGTCCAGCAGAGCCTCTCCCATGCTAAAACCTGTGTGGAGAAGCATTAGCTTCTGCAGACATCAATCAGGATCCTGCTGGGTGAACTGGACCTGAAGCAGCAACAACGGTCCCCAAGTCTGACACTATGTGTCTGCACGAGAAATCACGGGCTGGTTCCTCCTGTCACCAGGGTGGAAAGGAAGAAGAGACATCTAGCAAAGCGCTGCAGAGGGGAGCAATGCGCTCGCCTGGCTGCCCTCCATTGCCCGCGCCTCACCGGAGGAGCACGCTCACTGACCTCCCCACCAGTCACACGAGCGAAGGGACGAGCTGGTCCCCAAGGTCCTTGCATGCAGCGTTAACCCCAGGAGTTATTTATAGTCCCTTGGGAAGTGACACGGATATGAATGGGAGGGAGATTCAGACCAGATGTCCGCGGGCCCTTTCCAAACAAGTCCACATAAATGTGCAGCGCAGCTCGCAACCAGAGCTGCGTTGTGTCAAACCACTGTGGTTACCCGAGGACCAGTGTGATAGCATCAAGTCGGCAACGGAGCAGGGGAAAAGATTCTTGCTCACTAATTGAATAGGAGCCTCGACCAAAGGAGAACAATGCGCAGCGCTGGGGTGGCAGGGCTGCATTGTGAGAGCCTCCGCGAGGAGCAGCCACCGCTGCCAGTCCCATTGTTCGGCGCTATCTCCATCTGCTCGCGGGCCAGAGCTCCTCGCCCTCACCCAGGCTGGCCAAACACATCTGCATCCCATACTCCACCGGCCACCTCTACTGAGGGCTGCGAGTCCTCACCAGCGATGCTGCTGGACCTGGCTGCTGATGGAGGTAGAGCGCTCCTTCGAGCACGGGATGTGCTTCTTGCGTTTCCAACATCGCCAGAGAATCCAATGCTCTTACCACAGCCTTATTGTTGCTGTTACTATGAGACCAAGTCCACAATAACTGCATTTTTCCAATGCTGGTTAGAACAGATGAACTTTGCCAGCAAGGGATTTTGGTTTTTTTTTAAAAAAAAACAACAACTTTGCATGTGTTAGATTTTGTTCAATGGAATTAAAGGGAGGTCCTCAGATGTTGAAATCAGAGTAACGCCGCTGAAGTCAAGAGAGCGCACGCTCATTTGTGCAGCTGAACCCTGGACTAGAGTTTTACCAATGGGCGGCTGATCAACACACCATTAAACCAATCCTAAACTTGAAACTGAGACCAGTTCCTTACTAACGACAACAAAAAGGAGCAGCAAAAGTAAAACGGGGAAAGTGGAGGGAGCCAAAGGAGGAGAAAGGAGAAGCCTGCTGAAATAGGAGAGCCTGCAACTACTTTCCAAAAACAACCCACAAAAGATGCTACAGAAAATCCCCTGACATGCAGCTCTATCACTAAGCCCCTTTGCTTTTTCAGTAAATCCTTACCCCTGACCCGTCTCAGCTGGTGAGCATAGGCTCGTTGGGCTGCCTGGGCTGGCATGAGGTGAGACACAGGATGAAGAGCAATTGCTCAGCTACACTGGCTCAAGACAATGAAGGACTTTATGCACCATTCAGTTACACAAAGCCATGATGCTGGAGTCTTTTCTAAAGACCTGGCATTTAGCCCATCTGTCACAGAGTTTCAGGACCTATTGGAAAGCCCAGCACCATGATGAGAGATTCTTCAGATAAAATAAGACATTTAGAAAAATGGAACTGAAAATTCAATAGAATAGGAAATGTTGCAGAGGTTTGGAAAAATTCCATCTGCTTCATGGTCTTTTCTAAATTTTCATGCAGTTCAGCACTGCCCTGTTAGCCAGATTCAGAAGCAGAAAAACCTCCATAAAAAGGCTGGTTAATTACCAGGGATCTCACAAAGAAATCTGTTCTTTCCCAGCCAGTTTCCAGGTAGTAAAATTAAATTTCTAAATTTAGTTAGAAATTTATCTAAATTTATTGCAAGTTATGCCTAATTTTGCTTCCCCTTTGAATAAAATCATTTCCTTCCTTAGAGTAGCACTTACCTGTACCCAGGACTAGGCAGATATGACAGTTTCAGCTGAGTCTTGGAATTAATTCAAGGCCGATGTGAAATACCAAAAATGTAGATAAACTAAAAGACTAAAAGAATTAAAGAGCTGATGCTTTTTGCAAGGAAGTAGCTCTACGTCGCATCCAAAGACTCTGAGGTTCCCCCATCCCTACTGGTTATGCAATCTGGTTTGAAGAAACAGACACAGGCTTGGAAGGAGACGGTTTAAATAAAGTAGCTCTCCGCTTACAGGCCTTAGTTCTTCCTGTTCATGTTTTGCATTCTCATTACTCAGAGGAAAAGATGAATTTTCCTGCTGGAGAAACCGAAAGCTGAGGTAGTGCCAAATCCTGTCCCAGCAGGATCTGGAGCAGGTGTCCCCCAGGTGAATGCAGGATTCCTGGGTAGGGGTCACCAGGGGGAAGCAGCAGGACACCCCACTGCCAGGTGATAACAAGTCACTCCCTTCACCTCTCATACATGGCTGCTCATATTCCTTATTCGTTGCCACCCTGACTGTCCAGATCCAAACATTTCCATCCTGGATAGTCAGTAATCCCTGGAAAACCTAATCCTCCTGTGTACCCTGCTAGGTCAGCACCTCAGCGATTCCTTAAAGCACTGAGCTCCATGAGGTCAAGTATCATTTTTGTACTGAAGTGTTTCCCTTGTTCGTTTTGTAGCTGTTGCCCTTTCGTTTAATCAAGTGCCATCAGTCTAATGCAAAGAAGCAAAATGGGAGTGAACTAAGGAGGGCTCTCAGATGGTCTTCTCTACAAATTCAGTCTAGTCACCTTTTTCTCTTGTCCTCATACTTCCATTTCATTTACAAGCAGAAAAAGTGAAAGCCCACCTGTTCCTCTTTCATCCTCTACTCATGTTTAGAAACTGCACTCATCGTAATGCTTTGTGAAGAGACCATTCCCATATTCCTCTTTTTCTTTCTTCCACACAATTGCTTTCTCAGAGGTACATTACACATTCAGGGAATTCAATTACCTTTCTCCTGACTGCCTGTTACAGCAGTTGTAAACCCAAGTCGTAAAGGGGCACTCTCCAGCCACCGAGCTTCAGCCTACTTGGGAGGTGTGGAGGACCAAGATCACCATTCCAGGCAGCTCGTGCAGCCGCTCAGGGACCTGAGCTGAAGCAAGTGCGGGCCCAGGGCAGGACGGGCCCATCTGCACCAATGTGTCAGCTGGAGACAGCTGGCCGAGATGAACAAGCACTGAAAAATGCTGTAAGGGGAACATTTCATCCCAGATTCCTATCTGCTGATGGCTTACTTCAATCTTTTGCTGATGTTATCTCTCTTCTACCTAGCAAACCAGTTAATGAATGGATCTTTCCTGTGTGTAGCCCCATCAGCTCATTATACCGCATATTACCCCAGTTATGTTTATCCAACTTTCCCTTCCGGTCCCAATTGTACTGATACTTTCCTTCTTGGAATAACAATTATTAAACCACTTGGTGCCTTTCATGGTTAATTATTTCCTTTCTTTAACACGGTCTGCCTTCAAACTGTAGGCTAGGTCTTAAACACACCTCAGCATCCCCATTTTTATTTCCTGTGAGACATAATGTTGAAAAGTCCTTATTATTGAATTATGGAACTCTATCACATACATTTCTTCTGCAAAAGGTTTCATCATCTAGCAATTTTTAATGACCACTGTAAGAACATTTTCTGTCTTTTTGACCTGCCTTTCATGCATTTGATGAAGGTAAATTTCCTTGGTTTTGTTATGTTTCTTATATACAAGTTAGCAGGTTACTGGACTGAGTTGCCTGTCATAGGACTGAAGCAGGTAGGATAATCATATTAAAGAAATAACTGCTATGAAATGTGTAAAATTTGAATGTGTTCTTTGGCCCTAATGCATATTTCGTTATTTCACTATTTTTACATATCAAGTACCATTAAAAACTAACCTGTACTTATCACCCCACCCCCCCACAAAAAAGATGACTCTCTCAAAAATTCTTTACCATATACAGTTTTTTTCTACTTCAGCAAATATTACAAAGGAAGAACCGAATCCTGTCTTAAGTTATCTCTGTGTGATACAGGCCAACAGCACATTCCTTAATTTAATAGAATAATATTGATGATAAGTACTGAGATGGTGTACCTATTTTGCAAAGTTATGCCTAAGGCTTTGTTCCATTTTAGTTATACAAAGTGTGTTACACTAATATGCTTAAACCAACAGAGCCTGTTTACATTTCCAAGCTGTAGGGAAGAAAACTTCAGTAGTGTAGAGCACATTTTTATAACTGCAGTCATGTTAGTCCCAGAGATACACACAGCACACTAATGCAGAAACTTGTGTAGATGTGACCCAAGTGATCGCTACTACATAAATTTTGACACCAGCATTACTCTATATCATATGAATAACAGGCCAATCTCTTACCTTTTGACCAATGGATAGTCCACAATGGGAAAAGAAGATAGACTTGTCAACACGTTATAGTGCAAAAGTTACACAGAAAAGGAAAAATTGGGATGAGTATTCCAGCATTTGTAAATAACTCTAGATTCTGCTCTAAGTTAGCAAGGATGATGTGCATATGTTTACTTGCCAGTCTTCATCTTGTCACTTCTTCCCCTACTGTGTGCTAACATTAGGCTTTCTTCTCTAGGAGTTTCATCTACCATATAAACCAAGAGGTAATAAGAGAGGGAAAAAAAAAAAGATGTCTATATAATCTATAGCCTCTTCAGCAAGACTTCAAGAGACACTATTCCTCATTACCTTTACAAAGAGGAACTTAATGGTATGCTATATCCTTCCCAGCGGATAATCCCATGCCAAGGGCAAAGCTGAAGGCTGCAAAACATCACACCCACCTTTATTTCTCTGAAGAGCAACCATGTGTACTAACACTTTTCAAAAGGGGACTGCATGACAAATGCACTTCTCACCATTGCATTTCTTCAGCTATTCTTCACATCAGAATTTCCACATACGAATTTTAGCTAAAGACTCTCCCAGTAGCTACTTCATCTTGCTCCAGGCATTCACTTAAAAGGTGCTTAGCACCTTTGGGTCACAGAATCCTTCTGACAATGGATTTTTTTTCAGTTTTATTTCACAGACCATCTCATAAAAAACAGTGAAGAAAAAAATATGTACAGCACAAAGTACAATGGGATAGGTCAGCAGACCAGCAGAAAATTCAGCTTTCTTTTCTGAGAGAAGTCAGCTCAAAGAGGTGCCACGTACGGGAGAGGTCGTTGTAAAGGAAGGATGAATCTGGCAGCCAGTGCTTGCAGTCATTCTCCACAGGCAAGGGGGTGTCTGCCTTCAAAGGAGGGAGTTGTTTGTAAAGAATCCTGCTAATGACACCTAGGATAATCAGTGCAAACAGGTCTTTCTACTTCTGGGCTCCATGCCATTCGCTCTTTCAGAGGTCGGATAGCTGAAGGCAGGGCACTGGAGGGCTTTGCTGCTTTGGGAGGTTCAGGTGGGAATATACCTCGGGGTTGGGAGGGTTTATGCTTAGGGAGAGTGATCCAACCACTCATTTGAAAAGCGTGAATTTAGCAAACCTGGACTCTTTGTGGTACTCTATGTTAAGTAATGACTGGCTCCAGCCCTGAATTTCTTAGGAAGTTTCCCCTCAGACCTCTCTCAATGAGAGCTTGCCTGTGTGATAATGAGGTGAAAACTGGATGGTGGTCCACTTCTGCTGCTGAGCTCATAAAGGCCCAGTGCAATGGGGTCCTGACCTGCTTGATTGGTGTTTCCACAATATACGTCCCTAAAAACAGCCTCCCTTGTCCATGTCCAGTGAGCTGGGTGCTGCACATCTTGGTCATCGTGCTCTCAAGGGTACTGCATGCTGGTGTGCCTCAGGGCCAGTACTGCCTACCGATGTTGAGAGCCATGGACTGCTCTCTCCTGCCCCTTCATTGCCACTCATCTGGCACCCTTTCCAGCTAAATGGTGTCTCTGGGTGGCAGAGTTCGAGTGCTGTTGGTGGCCTCACATCAAAGAACGGTATTTGGGCACCTGAATAAATGCTCAGAAGATTGACCTCAGACACTGGTTGTGAGATTCTTGAGCCTTTGATTTCAGGCTCCTGAGGCTGAAGAACTTTGTTTTCAGAGTCAGTAAAGCATTTTGGAGCAAACAGGGCACAGAGCAAATTCCCAATAATGGAGTATAAAGCATCCAAGATACAGTGATATCAAGAAAGAGAAAAGAATATCTTTGCTGTGATCAGGGTTTTAGGCCTGAATACCAAAATCCTTTGGGAAAAAAATAGCAGCGTAGCTGCTCTTTGGACCTTCTGGAAATGTTTTACTGGTGAGAGCAATTCCAGACTCCGGGCTACATCAGAAAATCCTGGCCCTTCAACTAAGCTAATTGACTTAGTATTTTGGCAATGTGTTTACTCCCCCCTTCCCCTCTTTTACTACCTTTTCTATTTCAATGCTGTAAAGCTCAACTAACTTCTAAAAAACAAATTCACTTTTTTTTCCAGTGTTTGTTAGACATTCTCCACCTAGTTAATGACTGGCTGGAACAGCAGCAAGGCCAGGAATGCTTCATGCTCTGGGCACTCACTAATTGGGTTGTTAGCAGACTAGAGAAACAGGAGGAGATGGGGAAAAGCACTGCTATTATAAGCCAGGGAGTGTAAAGAAAAAGAAAGTGAAATAAATATAGAATTGTTATGTTAGGGAAATTACGGTTCTTAACGCCCTATTTTTCTAAAAAAATAGCTCCCTTGGGACATCTTGCAAGCACTAAAAACAAAATAGACCAGAAATATAACTGGCTTTATTTTTTATAGCAAACTCAGGAAAAAAAGATACATTTCCTTTTACAAAACAAATTGTCAACCCCAACCTTTCTGCCACTTGGCGATAGCTGAGGCCGTGAAGAACCACTTACAGCGTCCAGGCTCGGTTTGGTTTAACGCTGACCAGAGGAGCCCTTACAGACACAGGGCCAACATCGGGCTGTCTGTACACTCTCGCCTGTAGTTCTTGCAGGCTGGGTGACACGATGCAGGGTCCAGCCTGTTATTTTTGTGCTCCTAAGACGCAGCAGCTGCTTGCAGGTGAAGCAGCCATGCTCCTGCGTGCCAGCCAGGGGCCACAGCAGCATCTGTGCATGCAGTTGCAGGAGAAGAAGTTTAAGCTCTTTGGAGAAGGGACTGCAAGAGCCAGCAGAGCAGCAAGAGCCAGCGGTGCAGGGGATGGGTGAGATGGTTGCAGAGCTGCCGTATTTGCAAGCTGCCCACATAGTCACTGCAAAAGCACATCAGCCACAAGCAGGTGCCACTGGCTCGCCGCTGGCGCTGCGAGGGAGATGCCAGACTGGACACATGTAAAACTTCAAGAGTAAGACGGGGTGACAGATGGGTTCATGCCACAAGAAGCGCACAGCACCACGGCACGGCGGGGTCAGCGGTCAGAGTCACTGAACCCCCTTGCCCGCTGTACCCCTCAAGCCGGGGTCCTTCTCCCCGAGGGAGCCAGCCCTGGGGCAAGCCATGCATAGCCACCAAAGAAAAGGCTTCGTCCTCTCCCTCTCCTCCTCGTCACCTGGCACCAGGAGGGCAGCCGGGACTGGGACTCGTCTGGTCCCATCCACTCGCCCCAGCCTTCCTGGAAGAGCTGCGCGATGGGCTGTGTGCCCGTGTGTCTATAGGCTCGTTTGTCTCTAGATGCATGCGTCTATAGGCACGTGTGTGTATAGGCACGCGTGTTTATTGCCAGCCCTCCCCGGCCCCTCTACGAGGTGTGAATTTCACCTCAGGTGAATTATTTCTCCAGGGATTACATAACAAAGTGATTGTGAAAATACCATCGTCTGTGTTATAGAAACTTAACAGAGCCCCTGGAGTCTTTAAATTAAAACATTGCACTCAAGTGCTTTTTGCCATGTATCTCCTCCTACACAAGGCTCATTCTAGTCTGAAAAATAAAAAGGCAGGACAGCTTCCTACAGGCTTTCAAAGAGAAGATCCTACCCTAATTAACTATAATCTTGTTCAGACGGCATTTTCCTTCAAGATTCAAAGACTAGCAGGGGGCTGGGACTAGGCAGAAAAGGAGATTATTAAAACTTTAATAACATGAGCCTTTGAACCTTCCCAAATTCTTTACAATTTTCTCACATCTCTAACCCAGATGTCTGCATTTAAAAACTGTGCCAACAAACATGAACTTTTTGTTTACGCTTTTATATCTTTCAATAAACAGCCTCTTTTAAAATGATAGGAAACATCATGCTTGCAGCTCGCAAAGCAGGATGACAAGGCTAAAGATTAAAAAAAAAAAAAAAGAAGAAAAAAAAAGACAAAGAGGGTTTCGCAGGCGCTGTTTCCAGAAGGTGAAGCCGTTCCGGGAGGCACGGGCAATGCCTCCACAGAGCTCCAGGCGGAGTTGGAACTGGGTAAGAAATGGTTTTCCTGTTCAGTAAACAATTTTAAGAGTTCAAAAATGTTCTCATGCAGCATCAGACCATAGCTGAGACCTTGGGAAATTTTTTTGAAAGAAAAAGAAAAAAAACCCAAACCTTTACACACGCCTGTAAAAAAGTGCTTGTAGAAGTTAGCACAGCGCAATGAGGGCTCCTGCAACTGAGACGTTTCATCAGAGTCCTGGTAAGCCCTGAGATGTGATATGGGCAAGTTTCCTTCTCCGTGAGATTTTTATTGTTTATCGAGGGAGGAACAGCTTCAACAGCAGAGGCGCAGAGAGGAACCTCCAGTGGCCCCAGTATGAAGGACCAGGGCCACAGCCCTGTCCCACCAGGGACTAATGAGACCCACCCCGTCAGAGGCCTTTCTGCAGAATGACTTTTGTCCGGGCTGGATCTGAGATAGTTCTCTGAGTAGAATTTAGTCAAAATTGGCACGCTGCCATCCAAAAGCTTCTGATACAAGGAATAAAAAAGCCCTTCTGCCCAAATGCTCCCCACCAGCTCTGACGGTGGTTCAAGGGAAGGATCAGACTCTCACTCCAGCTGTAAGGTCCCAAACCTGATCTAATGCTGCAAGATCTTGCCAAACCTTATAACAGAAGAATAAAAATGGCAGCTATCCTGGCAGGCACTTCACTCCCAGCCTTTCCAGAAGCCTGGGAGGGAAAAAACCCTTTCCTTTCTACAAGGATTGCCCTGGGATCCACTAGCCAGCAAGTTCAAGTCATCATAATCACTCCAGCTTTTGAAAACGAGTGGTTGTTCAAACACATGTATTTGTTATGACTTGCTTCCTGATCCCACAGTAAGAGCAAGGGAATGAGCTATTCAACAGCCAAAAATTCAAGGAAGTCTCTTCACACCATTAGAGCCAGGCTGTTGGTACTACCTGCTGGTCTGGCTCCAGGTGGCCAGGGTCTGCAGGGCTTTGCCGAGAACATAGCCAACACCTTCAAACCTGGAAAGCTCCTTTTCTTTGGGCCAGGCATCCTCCAAATTCCCGATTGGTCACCACACAGCTTCAGTCAGAAACATTTTTTGCTTCACCTCTCACTTCTGTTCCTTGTTGTTTGAGGGACAATGTTTTTAAAACCCAGAAGGTCCCTAATGAAAGGACTCCTTGGCAGAGCACGTGCCCTGCAGTCACAGCTTAATGCCGGTTTTGGCCCAGGGAGAGCCGGAAATGGCAGAACTCACCAACACTCCGAAGAAAAAAACTTCAAATGGGCTTCAAAAAGACCATGCCCACATCCAGACAAACTGTGCGTTCATATATCTCCAGATTGGTGGTATTTAATTTCTCCTCCCTAATAATCATTTCCCAGTTGTCTCCCTAAACTTAAAAAAAACAGAAGATAAATTGATTATTTTAACTGTTTCCTTCAGAATATGATTGGAAAATATATCTACTGGTTACCTGCAAAAATACCCTTTTGTGGCTTCTCTGCCAGATAAACCAAACACACTCAGGCTGATCAGTGCACCCGAGCAAGACTGAAGTGGGGAAAAAAGGCCACAAATGCTAACTATGTCCTTTCTGATTTCTCTAAGCGGGTATTATTGAATTGCACGTGTACCAGCACCCAGCACTGCAGCAGGGTTTGAAAAAAAAAGTGTTGTGACTCACATCTCTATGTTTGGACTGTTCTGTGTTCAAATCCAAACATGCAACACAATAACTCATGGGTGCCAGCTCTAAGGTGGAAACACATTTACTAACAGTGTCATTGAACTCACCCAGCTACACCCAGGATCCCCAAACCCTGCAGCTCAACTCCTGGCTTCGCTCTGCTGTCCCCAAATTCCCCTCCTCAAAGGAGGGATAACAGCACTCCTCTCCTTACGACAGGTCTACGAGGATAAAGTTCAAGATCCTGGTGAAGTGTTCGGTTGCCACAGTGATGGGACTGCATGCATCCTCAGGAGATCATTCTCTCTTTCATGTGCAAGACATAATATGTTGAGAACCACAGGACTACCCAGGAGGTCAAGGCTGATGAAATGGTGCTTTATTTACCCACTCGCTGCAGGGTTGCCCGCGGTGCAGAGCCAGGTAGCTGGTGCACACAAGGCACGGGGTCCTCGTCACTCATGGCGGTGGCTGCTGAGGTTGGTGGCAGAGGCAGCATGAAGGTGGCCCAAATGGTGTTTGAGTTGCAGCCAGCCTGTGAATCAGAGGCAGCTTTCGAGCACAGCAGGGACATCAGCATTTGCTCCTGCCATAGCTTCTCCCTTTCCTTTTCACCCCCTGCAGCTCCTCTGAATCAAAAGGAGGTAGAAAATACCTCTGTGCCCATGACAGGGATGCCAGGCCCTGCTTTCAGGGCTGGGAACGTCACAGCAGGAGGATTTGACTGAGAGCAGGAGCAGAGCGTTGCAGCAGCTCCTTGCGAAGCCCCTCTGGAGGCACGTGGCGGCCCAGCAGCTCGGGAGCCTGCGGGCACTCCCAGACCCTTGTCCCGCAGGGCAGGAGCGATGGAGCTGGGCAACTCCCCACAGAGGAGTGCGAGCTAAAGCACCTTTCCATGCACCCACGCAGACACCAGGAGCACTGACAGGCCTTAAAGCACATGGATTTTGTTTTGGGTTTACCAAAGGTAAGCAACTGCCCAAGAAGCGTTGCTGGAAAGATGTCACTTAGCTCCTGTGGCTCTGAGGACGTTATATCTGCTTAAACGAATTCATGGCTGGCGATGGAAGAAAGGTTTTTCTTTTTTTTCTTTCTTTTTTTTTTTATGTTGCTACTGGATATTACACAACTTGGTGCTGAATTCCTTACCTCTGGCTTTCGCTTTAAGTGACTCTTCCAGGCAATCTCCCAGAAAAAGGAAAGCTCATTTCTCAGATAAAATGCATGACCCGCTCACACCAGCCTACCCCATTTGGTACCATATCCCCCTTAGTGCGAGACATTAAGGCAGGGACAGGCAATCCAGGCCAAGATTTATTCTGCTCTAATCAGGCCAGGCTTTGAGAATCTCCTTGTGGATTTAAGCCTGTGTTCAGTAGCTCATTGACTGCTGTTTTAATACCTAAGCCTTTCCAACCCAGCTGCAGTAATTACCCCCACAGAGCATGAGGAATCTCAGTTATAAACTAGCTGGCAACCTTGCAAGAATATGTCTCCTAGAGGACTTCAGGATATTTCTTTCTGAAGTTAACCCTGTTAAATCATTCCTAAGCTGTCTCCAAATAAAGAATGAACCTTCAGAATAGCCCTTGCTTTGGTTTTAAATACTCTCTTTTCCCTGTAAAAGTCAGCTGATCTTTGGAGCCTTCAAATCTCTCAGTTATTTCAGTTAAATAACCTCTAATGTTCTCCTGAAATGATGCAAACATTCAACAGAAAAGCTTAGGAGAGACATTAATTGCTGTTAGACTCTAAGTCAAAGCTTAACACAGCTTTTGCAGAGAGTATGTCCTGTTACGCTCAGCCAGGCAGGATACTTTCACTTGGTTTATATCAGGGAAGCTTTATTGCACAGTAAACATTACATCAAAGACTTGGCCAGCAGATCCAAATTCAGCTCTTGGCATTCACGTCAGGCCAAAGTTGGTGCAGGTCTACCCCTGGGTAGAAATGGCACTGAGCTGTGGAGCCTCTCTGCCTTAGCTGCCTGAGTCCAGCCTGGCTCAGAAGTGACTGTGACCCATTTGATGACAACATAGAAGTAGTTGCGGAGAGGTGTGATGCCTGAAGGGCAAGCAGCCAAGCGACAAAAGCCATGGTACAGCTGATACCCTTTTTGTCACTCAAAGGGGAGAAGGGAGGGGTGGGGAACACAAACCTGTATGATAATCTGAGTCCTGCAGTCCTGGAGGCAACTCCCTCCAGGTAAGCACTGAAACTGGCAAGCAAGAGATGATGCCACCCAAATCTGTGTTGTTCTTTCTCTGCAGAAACAGAGCTCTTGGAGGCAAACACTACTTAGAATTGTGCACCAAAGGCCGGCCTGCTGGGGGGATGCAGGACGTAAAAGGCAACTAGCGCAGAACTTCCTTCAGTGGCGATTCATACTAATAAGGACTTTTTTAAGCCCTTTTCACTTTAAACAGGTAACTAAAACTTGAACAGTGTGTCACCTAATCCACTCCTGAGTCTGGTCCCTGCGTGCATAAACTTGACTAGACTGGGAAAGACCCCTAAGTGCTCTGGGCTGCCTTTGAGCACCTGGCAGGAGGCAGTGGGGGCTCCAGAGATGCCCATGGAGGGAGACGCTGCACCGCAGAGGGTTTCACTACCACAGACGCTCTTAAGAATGAGCTGGAGAGAAAATGGCTTCTTTCTAGTCAGGCTGCTTTTAAATCTAGTAATGGTGAGTTTGCCCATTTATGTTTTCAGATTGTCATACAAAGAAATAGAAGCAATTTTAAATTGCTCTTTTCATATTTCTCCAAGTGAAAAAATTTCTGTGTTTTTCAAAATTTACCAGTTAGTCACCATTATAGCAAATTCACTAATATCAAGGCCAGGTAATGTTACTGTCTAATGGGGAGGTAATGTTATTGTCTTTCCCAATACACTTTCTTAAGCTCAGTCCCACAGCATCCTCTATGAGCACAGCTGCCCTCTCTGAGTTTGGGCAGATGCTATATGGACCTGTGCATTTTTCCCATTGGTGGACTCTACAGACAGCCGAGGACAGGATGAGCGAGCAACACGAGTGCTGGCACCGCTTGTGGGGCAGCCGGAGGGGTTAGGAGCCTCAGGGCCACCTGGGCTTCTTACAGACCAAATTCAGACCTGTCAGGAAGCCTGCAGATTTTTCCAAAGCAACAGGACCTATCAAACTGCAGATAAGAGGTTGATAGAAAAATGTCCTGAAAGGTGATTAAAGTCTCTTAATTTGTGGGGTGTCCAGCAGCAGTTATCAAAGCTCTGTAGCGGCAGTGCTGCTGAGACTGAACTAGGGACATAAGTCACCAAATCAGCCCAGTTAATTATGTTGGCCCTACAGTTGCTTTTCGTCAAAGTCAGGAAAGTTTAATTCAACGTGCCACAAACCCCTTTTTATGTCAAAGAACATCTATCCTGACCTGGAGGGATGGTAGGAAGGGAAAGATATTTTTCAATTAAAAAAAAAAAAACAACAACAACAAAAACCATATACACAAAGCAAAATACCTTCTGTGTGAATTGAGCAGTTCCTAAGAGACATCTTGGAGCAGCAAGGGAGCTGGGTAATCTTTAATAAGAGAATTCTTCAGAGACTGGAGCTTTGCTTTGGTTGCCGGCTGCCTCCTGGGGAGACAAAACACTACGGAAATGAAATATGACCTTGCACCGTTGTGGTAGAGTATTTCCAGTTCTTTCCCCTGCCCATGTAAGTAACCCTTCCTTGTGTAAGGAGCTCCATGTAAGAGTTACCTGCATGGCAGTGCTTCATCACAGGTGACATTGCTGCACTCTTTTACCTAACACCTGGAAGCTCTAACAAAACTGCTTATTTTTCCCCAAGATTTGAAGGATGTAACCAACCTATAGCATTTGCTCAGGGCATCAGAAATTCTTGCAAGTCTGAATTTTGAGACAAGGCTCTGCTCCCTCTCCCCGCTCACCCGCGCGCTTCCCAGCCACTTCTGCAAGCGTGTCCTCCCAGAGCAAGCACGCACAGGGACAAGGCTGTCACCCCGGCCAGCCCGTGCCCGTGCTGCAGAGCCAGCCCCGGCACCGCAGCGTGCCCCTGCCCGTCTCCTGCCAGGGCAGCACGGGAACCACAGTACCCAGCCCCAGGAAACCCAGCTCGGCGTGGACAGAGACCCCCACCAGCACACCTCCCCGTCCTCGCCTGCCCGATGCAGTCACTTCCAGCAATCTGGTTTTCTTTCTTTGTTTTTGATCATCTTGTCTAAAATAATTAAAGGGGAAAAGCATTTCCCAAATAAAAATATCAACAAGTGAGCTTCCCCACTTTAATCTGCAGCCCCTCTGTCAGCTGAGACCCTCCTGTTAGCACTGTGCCAGTTTGCGATTTCGTTAAATGAATAGCTGATTGTAGAGTAATTACAGCCTTCCCTGGGCTGCTGCTTTTTTTTCCTGTCTGTTTTAATTTCAATTTCCACAAGTGGTGGGAAGCCCCTTTTTTGTTCCTGCCTTGCTCCACCGTGGTCTGTTCGTTCCCAATCACAGATTTTTCCCCTCGGTGAAGGGAGGGCTGGATAATACTTGGGTGTAATTCCTGCCCTGGTCACGTGTAATTTGGTACAGAATGAGTAAATGTGCCTGTAATTTTGCTTTCGTTGCCGTGCAGCTGTCTACCGTCTGGATGGCGGCACCGTGATACCGTTACCTGTTTATCTCCTGGAGGTAGAAGTACTGCTGGCAAGCCCCTGCCCATCGCTGTTTATGTGCAAGGAGTTAATATCATAGCATTACAGTGCCCCTTGGTGAAACTATAATTAGGCAACGGTTTTATTTTACTGCTTGTGAGCACTCCCTGACAGCACAGCCACTGGGTGCTTTCCAAACTGCTACAGTTTCAGGCCCCAACCTGAAATTCTCATTTAGAGGAGGACTTTCACTCTTGCTAATCCCTCAAGTACCTCTCTGAGGCCCTGGCTTGCACAGGGGGTGCCGGGGAATGGGGCTGGACTGGGCAGGGTTGGCAAATGCCAGGGTGAGCTTCTCTGCTCCATCGGCTGTGTGATGGCAGGACAAGGCACCGGAGGCGTAGGGCGATGCTCATGGGCTGAGCAGGCGGGCCGGGGGGTGCAGTGCCCCAGCACCGGTGGTCCAAGCAGCCTGCTGGCCCCGGGAGCAGTGGGCGCAGCGGCTGGGCGTTCAGCAGCGCCAGCGCCGACAGGTTGTAGGAAAGGAGGAGCGGCTGAACAGCAATGCCTTTTTTGTCAGGGGAGCTATTTTAAACCATCTTCTTTGTGGGTAGCCCTTTTGGCTCCCAAGTCTGTCTGAGGCAGAGGTGTAGAAAATGTTGGAGGGCAGAACATCAGAGCAGCGCTCCAGGAGGACAAAGACAGTCTGTCTGTGCCGGAGTGCAGCCTTTCACAGGACTAAGAGGCACACTCACACTTGCTCATCTGAGACTAAAGCTACAAACATATCCAAGGCTTCTGTACCTACCTCAGAGCTCCTGTTATTTAGGCATTTATTTGTGATTTTTCTTTTTCCTCCAACACCAGACACCCCTCTTCTTGCACAATCTCCATGCAAGCCACGGAAAGCCGCATGGCCCTGAAGGACACCAGCTCACAAGACCCTAATAAAACAGCACTGGCTGCTCCAAACCACTGCTTTTAGGGCTACTCAGATGTTAGACAGATGGGCAGAGTATAAGCATCTAGGGAGAAGAGTTACTGGCGGGAAGAGAGTCACTAGATCTGTTGTCTACAGCAACAGGGAGGAAGAAAGCCAAGAGGAAGGCAGGGACAGTCTGCATCCCCCGGGACCGCAGACAGCCATGTAGTCTGAGGGGTTGCCTAGTCTTGGTGAAGCACCTCTGCCTCTTTACGGGGGCTCATGCCCCCCGCTGGGCACCTAACAGCCTCTGGCCAGGGCTGGAGGTCTCTCCTGTCTGGGAACATGGGCTGGGAAGTCGGAGGCAAAGAGCAGACCGGAGCCCTTGAGGGGTGGGAGGGCTGCAACCCCACAGCACTGCCCGGAGAGCCCAGTCCCCCTTTCCCAGAGGATGCCCATGCCTGTGGGACATCTGCTTCCCTGTGGCCACACTGGGCACTGTATACACTGACACAGGGCATGGGACCTTCACATGTTTTGTAGCCCAGCTTCAGCCACAGACGACCTTGTGGCAAGCTAATGCCCAGCTTTCAAAAGCCTGCCAGATTGAGTTTCCTTTGAGCATTCGCTCAGAGCAGTGACTGACATTTCTGGCATATGGGCAACGTGCCTGGCTGTCCCGATAAAATATGTCTATGCCTTCCCATCTTCAGCAGGGACCGAAGGCATTTTCAGCGTAAGGCAGAGCTGCAGCAATTTCTGCCTAAACTAACATTTCATTTCCTTGCTACAGCTCACTTCTATTGTCATCACTTTCATGCCTCTAATTAACTTGCATCTGTTTCGTGTTTGAAGTTTATAACACTTGCCCACTTTGGCTACAGTAGTTTATAACCCAATGCTAAACATATGTTTATGTTTACTGCACACTAGCTCTGAATCCTTTGACTTAGCCTTGTATCAGTTCATTATGCCATTAATGGAGAGCCTCTGAGACAGGGCTGAAGCCTTTAGTGGCAATAAATTGGGGAATCATTTGGAGACGGTTGACGAGAGGTGGCCAGTGAGGACATGCCTGGCCTGACATCCAGAGGTGTTGAGCACTTGCCACCCACCCTGTAACCACCGGGATTTTTAGCACCTCCACGCATGAAACCACAACAGCTTTCAGCAAAACTGTCTTGTGGATCTCAAAGAAGACTTAACTCCTGTGCCATCTTGGCTCCAGAGGTCCCCAGCACGTCTGTCCTACTTTTAAACTAAGTGCCCATTGACTTTGCATTAGGGCTAATGAGGTCTTCAAAAGGGTTACAGATGGCCAGGCAGGGGGCGGGGGGTGGGTTGTATAATGTACCATATTACATATATAATGTATAGCATATTGCTAAGTAATACTTAACACCTGCCATAGCTGTAAGGTAACAGGCTGGTGTCCCGGCACCAGCTAAGGTGAATATTAAGGTCCAGTTGGTGATTCAGGCCAGTTTTACATTTATTAGCATCAGTGGAGCTACTTCTGGTTTCCACCAGACACAATAAATCATGCCAACATCTGGGTGAAGTAAGCACACCACCTCTTCATAGCCTGAGCCATTAAGGTGATGCCTAGATTAATGTGTTTATTTTTCATATAGATAACAGGATGCTCCTTAGAGCTAATAAGTATTTACTTTCTCTTGCATTGCTATTATCTCCCTCATTGAGAACTGTAATTAGCATCATTGATCATTTGTGTAGTCTGCCTTCTAATTTTTTTTTGTGCTATTGTCGACTGAAACTGCAATGTGCATTATGTCAATACAGGAGAAGTTATGTCTGATTTCTGCCTTTACACTGTTTGGACTGTTCTACCCAGGAGCTGTGCATAAGCTGTTCCTGTAACACACCACAATACTTTACACTGTACATCCCATTTAAAAGGACACTTTTAAAAGGACAACCATACATTTTCCATCCAGCAAAAATACCTTCCCTGCTAATATTATCACCAAACACTTGAATTAGCTGCTTCCACTTCTCTCATGGTTTCTTGATGGGGGTAGACAGCCATATCCTGAGGTTCTTGCTGGGGCAAGTTTCTATCACCAAACCAAAGGGCAGGTGGCAGGCAGCCACCCCACGTCTGGAGACCCAGAGACAAAAGGGCCTTCCCCTCACTCTCCCTGTCCACAGGCACTGCTCTTAAGAGGTGGTTTCACACAGGACATTTTCTGCAAGCATGTGATCTCTTGCTGCCAATTAAAAATGTCACAAGAGTCTTCCTGTTATTGACTACACACAGCAAGGATTAGATAAAACCACAGCCATGACGCATAAGGAAATGCCCACTCATAGAGCCTGAGATGCGATCAGCTATGTCTTCCTGAAGTCAATGCCACAAAGCTCGTTTGCAGCAACAGATATCTGACCAAGCATGTCCAGCACGGCTGCTCTTCCTGTTCGGGAGAAAGCATTAGTTTACATCCATCTACAGTCATCCATTTTTTTTCAGATAGCAAGAGCTACACAAATAATAGATTTACAAGAATAAAATTTGTACAGCAAATTGGCGTGGAAAGTAAAATCCTTTGCACAGGGTTGGGTTTTTTTTCTGGCTTCCATACATCCACATAGGCATGAGCACACACTGACAGAGGCATGTTGTGAAGACCCTCTCCTTTCCAAACAGTCTCTGAGGGCAAAAGTCATCCCCAGCACAAAAGCCATTGCAGAAGGACCTCAGCACCCTCAGAGCATGGCTAGAAGGGATGTCAGCTCCTTCAGCGTCCTCCCGTGGAAAGGGCCATCGCTAACACCAGACCAGGCCAGCCACAGCATCATCTAGCCAAGGACGGTCCAACCCAAAGCAATTAAGCTTTGCTTCCTCTCTGTACCTGGTTGTGTGTGCCTTATACCTGGATTGCTTTTCAGTAAGAAGCAAGCTGGAAGAGAGTCACCCCAGTTTTTGCCATGTCCACCTGCATTACTTCCTATCCTATTAGAAATCTGGAATAGGGAAAGACTCCTTGTTTCTTTTGTTTAGCTTTTCTCTCATCTTGTTGGATAGGAAATGCTCAAACTCTTCCCTAATTTGGCAGAAATTCAATTCACCTAGTCTCAAACCTTCAGAGCAGAGAAGAATCCATTAAGGTAATTTCCATTTGTCCTAGCAACGAATTGGTATATGGAGACATGAAGAAAAGAATTTTGAATTACTTTTTTTCCATTATCGAGTTCTCACTTGCTGCCATTTCCCATTTGCCTAGCCTGGCTTCTTCATTCTCCTTGCATCCGGCCCATAGCAATTATCTCAACATCTAGGAAAAAGCATTAGGTTTTAAGATCTCAGGCTCCATTTTGACAAAGGCTTTGCAGTCCAGAGACACTAAGGGGAGAGGATTAAACTTCCATCTGTTTGCCTTGAGGAGGCAAAGCAGAGAAATCAGAGAGAGGTTTCAAAAGATGCTCGCATGATAACATTGCGCACTCACTAGGCAGGAAAGTCTCAGGTAAGACATATCTGCTTGGGAGTTATCCCAGTCACCAAGTGCAACAGGTTCTTAAAAGTTCACTTTATACACTGCAGGCTGGAAAGATTCCTTCGGATCCCTTCCTCCAGAGTGCCTGATTGCCTCTCTAGAGCCATACCATCTGCAGCTACAATTTTTCAGACAGGAGTAAGTGGCCTGATCCTCCACGCAGCTGAAGCACAAACTGAAACACTAGCACAGCATCGCCCAGAGGGAGCAGAGCCATCCCGTGGAGGAGCAATCCCATTCCTTCATACATCCCACAGCACAGCTCGGGCAGGAAGGGTGGTAGGACCTGGTCCCCTGTAGCACCCCAATCCTGGGGCCACTGTCCCCAGGGAGAAGGGGTGCAGAAGCCGCTGCAGTCTGGCTGCTGCACCGGGCACTGGCACTGACTTTTCCAGGGACAAAGCTGAGTGCGGCCGTGACTCATCAGCCTCCACTCCCCCACCAGTGTGGCTGGTGACTAATTGTATTTACTCCTATTCTTCGTGTTTTGGGGAGAGCAAACATAAACAGGGCAAGCAGAAATTGTTGCTACGTCTCTACTGTTTCCTCCTTTCGCCAAGTAGGGGTTTTCCCTCACACACATCATTTTAGAGCAGCATTTTGTCTTTTTTCTTATTTTTAAAAAATAGTTTGAACATTTCTTGGCTGGTGGGAAAAGAAGGAAGGAAACTCCAGGGAGTCATTTCTGATTTGGTACAGACTCTGGGGAAAAGTTTCTGTAACCTGTCTACAGGACAGTGCTGGTCCTGTAGAAAGTCCTCTTGGCAGCAAGCATTGCCACAACGCAAAGCAGATTGCTTCCCAGTGCCCTGGAGAAGTCCCCATGGGGTCTGGAAAGATTAGCAGTAAGGATGACATCTCCAAGGATATGGCCCAGAAACACAGTGCCCTTGGAAACAGGTCTCCTGGCAGGAACATCAAGCATCCTGAAGGCTGGTCTGGAGAACCAGCTGCTGTCACACATCCTTGCCTGGGAAGCCCTTATGTTTTTACGTACGCACATACCTATAGTCGCTTGCACACACTTGTGAATATGCAGGTATCATTGCACATAGATATATTTAGTGGGAATCTGCAGCTCGTGTCTGGAATGGACCTGAAAAGTCCTTGAGAGGTGAAGTCTTCTCCCTACCTGGAGAACATATAGATTGACCAGCGGAAGCAGGAAGAAGAGCAAAGGATGAGCGTGCAGTCAACTGGACAAGGCACTCAGATAACTCAGGTTCTATTGAATATGTTATTAATTATATAAAAACATTACACAAATATAAAATAAATTATATAGTACTGATCTATAAATTGATTACATAATTCCAGCCTCAGTCAGAAGACTCAGAAGATTTTATTTGTAAGCTTTATAAACACATATTTTTATGGATTTTAGAATATGCTCAGCAAGTGTGATGCTTTCCTGAGAGACAGGAGACCTTTGGTCAAGCTTTCACGCACGCAAAACCCAGAGGACTGTTAGTGACAGTAACGGCAGTGATGGTGACAGTGCCCCAGCAAGGCAACCCGACCCAGGCTGACCCTGGTCACAGGCTGCCAGCCTCTGCAACCTGCAGTTGGGCATTTAATTCCAGGTTTAAGCTCACCTCTGTGCTCTGCCTGCAAGCTGGCCTGTTTAGGGAGCTGAAATCTTGCTGCGAGAAACCTGCCCACACTGGACACCCTGAGGCTCCCACTGCTGCACAGCCAGTGCCGGCGATGGCTTTGCCCCTCTCCGGGAGCTGTAAGCTCTGGGGGTGATGCCTGCTGCAGCACCCACAAAGCACTAAGCGCCACGAGGCCCAAACTCACCTGATCCGCAGACGTTACGTATCTGTAACACAGCATCACCAAATAGCTGTATGTAATTGAGTTGAACCCCGTACGGTACCTAACGCTGGCTGCAGCCGTCTCGTTGGACCCTTGCCCAGTGCAGCCATCCTCAGGTTGCGACCAAAGCCGGTCCTTCATCCTCCACACGCGCTGAAGGCTGGAAGCCAACTCATCCATGTTGTATTTCAGTGCTGGGGTGGGTTCATTTGTTGCTTTTTTCTGTTAATTTTGTATAGCATCCTGATAGTCCTGATAATGCTGCCACCCTCTTGACACATCAAATCACAAGAGGCTTGCTTATTACTACAGCTACCGTTGTAACTATTTTCAGGGAAGAAAATAGATTTTGCATGCTCTGATCTTCCTTTTGGGCCAAATCCTTCCACTTTGTCCCAGGCAAAAACTGCCAGTGACTTTCTCTGGCAGAACTCCACTGTCCTATTCTGAAATGTAGTCTTTGATGGCAGTTACTCTCCAATTACTGCTATTCAACCGTACCAGCTTTTTAGAAAGCTGTTGGAAAAAAAAAATCCCAAAAATCAAGAAAAAATAAGATTAGTATCTGTAAGTCCAGGTGTGCAACTTTTACTCAAAGGAGGAAAATGGCTGGTTGTGGAGGAAATCAGTGGGATGAGATACTTAAGTAAAGACTGGAAACTATACCTGTATATTGTATTTCTGATTCATTTTCACTGAATCATATAGGTAACAGAACCCTGTCATCTTGCTGTTGGATGTTTCTATCAAATGGTGCTGGGACAAAAATCCACTGAAAACACCCCCAGCTGTGATTAAGGAGACACCAGGCCATCTGTCCTGCAGCAGGGCTTTACTCAAGAGCAGACGACTCAGGAATCCCAATACTGGCAACTACTTACTTACAAATTTGTCATATGTAATTAAATACTCCGGAAACTATTTGCAAGCAAACAGTTCCCAGGGTATTTCATTACTCATTACAAATTTGCAAATTGCTCATGAATGATCAAATATTAATATGTAGATAGGGTGCACTATCAGAAGAGATCCACTGTTTCGATAAGAGATCACGCATGTTCAATGGACACCCACTCGGTGCTGTATTCAGGACTGTTACATCAGGCTCTTCAACTGCCATTTAAAAACAGCCAGTGTCATTCCATATTTGGCCATGTATTGAAGATTACTGGGCCATTATAATCTGCTTGCTAAGACGCTGACGGGAGAAAGTGGAGTGCCTCCTGCATGCGAGGAGACGCTCTGGAAGTCCTAAGAGCTCCTGAAGCCCTCGGGGCAGCGGGTGCCCTGGCTCCAGCGCACATGCAGCCCCAAGGCGCAGCAGACTATTTTTCTGATACCATGTACATAACACTCCACCCAAGCCTCCCTGTGTAAATAGAAAATAAAGTCAAATTATGCCAGTAAAGAGTGGATTGCACTGGTCACTGGGAGTGCTTGTGTATGTTCAGCCATAAGCTACGATAAGGTGTTTGCCATAAAATGCCTCCTGGAGGCAGCTCTCCTGGAAGCTGCAAGATGCCAGCAGCACCACCAGCATTTCGCTTCACCCAGTGGGGACAGCAAGGCGCGGGCTGAGGACTGGGTCGGAGCTGCTCGGGAGCCCAGAAGTCCCCAGGGCCGAGGGGGGTCCCTCTCTCTTGCAGGAGAAAGACAGGAGCGTTGATCACCACCAGCAGATATAAGGGGACGAAGTTCGTTTCAAAGAGGTAAAGGGTGACAACCTTTCTACAGACAAAACTGTCTCGCAGTCAGTAAAGCATAGTAGTAATCGGGACACAGATAACAGAGGGTATAATGAAGACAGAGATTACAGAACCCCACAACCAATCCATCCTGCAGCAAAAAGCTGCTGTAAAGCAGTTTTAATGCTAGCTTATAAACACAACTAGAAATTTAATGCTTTGGTATTGGATGCTTTTAAGAACAAAAACTTATGGCAAGTTTCACTGGCATTATCATAAATAGAAAAAAGTCTGAGCAGGTCCCAAATGTGGCGCATTTCTTACAAACAAAAAGAAGAATTTATTTCTGTCATCCATTGATACAAAAAAAAGTGTTGTCAGCCTCTGATAGAAAAGCTACACGGAAAACCGCTTGCAGGAGAGTTGGTTTTGCACTTCTTATTGATGAAGAGGAAGAACCCAGCGTTTGGACCTGTCCCGTCCCCAGGTGAGGCTGCTCGGCTGTGGAGGCTGGCAGAGGCTGGCTCCGCTCACCCACCCAGGAGCCCATCGTGGGGGGACCATGCTCCCACCTGCCCTCCCACCGGCGAGCAGGCAGGCGGAATCGGAACTGGGTTGGAAGAAACATAGTTGTGGCTGTCCCTTACGGTCCCCCTGGGGAAAAAAACCAAAATCAAATAAGGGAAAGGTTATTGCAGACTGATAACAGCTAGGGAGGCTGGGAACGGTACCTGTTGCCAGGGAGAGTTTGCTCCAGCGCAGGCAGGGCCCCCCTGCGCCTCCAGCCCTGTGGGGAGAGGTCGGGGAAAGGCATCCAGGGGAGGGAGGGAGCCGGAGAGGAGCACCGCCGGTAGATGAGGAGCCGAGGAGAGATTGCAGCCAGCCAGACCGGGGGCCCAGGTGGTCGGGGAGTGAGATCTGAGGAAGGGGTTTTGTGGGAAAACCACTGCATGCGTTCGTTTATCTAATTAAAACCTTCATCAACACACGTGTGTGCGAAGGAGGTGAATTATGGCTGAGCGCCCAGCTTTGGGCACTTGGTAGCCTTCGAGAGCTGGTCTTCTGCAGGCTTAGCAATCACCTTGTGATTTCTCCTGTGCAAAATAATAAAAGGGTGTAGGTGATGGAAACTTTTTGCAGAGAGAAATGGGAAAGAGCGATCCCGCCAGCAGTGAGATGGCTGCAGAAACAGCCGTGCTTCTGCACTTGCTGCTTTATGCTGCTCTTGCTCGTGCCATGAGCATGCTCGAGAAAGAGCACAGGGCTCCTGCCTGGAGGGGTGGGAGGATGGAAACGCATCACCCCACAGCTGGAAATCAGTCCGGTAAAGGCGCAGCTTGGCCTGGGGCTCCCGTGCCAGTGAGGTGCCCATAAGCACAAGGCAGGGATTCTGTGGATTTTCTGGGTGGCCCTCCTTTGGGTTGGGGAAGCTAAACCAGGTCTGACTTCAAAACCTTTAAACGGTGTCCCCTCCTGAGCCCAGTGTCAGCGTGCACCAGAGCCAGCCCAGCACCCCGTGAGCACAGCCCTCCTTTCCTTCATGCTGACAGGGTGCTCCTCCCCACAGCACCTGAGGGAAGAACCGGTTGCAGCCCGGGACAAGGCTCCTGAGCCGGGTGGGAGGCTGCCCCCAATGAACACACATCCATGCTGATTTGCACCCCGAATTGTGTCCAGTGTGAGCCTTTGCTCCCCCATTGCCACCCCCAGCCAGGGCAGCCGGACCACCGCTGTGAGGAAAACACCAACCCGATGGGCACCAGTAGTGTGACTGAACCCTGGCTTTGTGGCATTAACTCTCAACCCCCCCCACCAGGCTATAACAAAGCAAATGCCATGGCAGGAGGGACCCCCCGGATCCTGCTGCAGCCCCCCAGCAATGGGCCCACTGCAACTGCAGGTGCCCAGTGTGGAGCTCAGCAAAACCCCCCAGCCGCCGTGACAAAACACACTCCCCCTCGCCAGGACCCAAGTGAATTATGCACATCCTTAAGTATTTGCAGGATAGAGGCCTTAGTTCACTGGGTTAAAATACCAGAAGAATATAAAACACCTCTACCTCTGGAACCCACTGCACTTAATAAAAATGCTGGGGACCCTGCTGGAGCTAAGCCATTGTTGATAGCCATAAAAAATTGGTTAATAAATCTTCTTCCCCTGATGAAATAGCTACTTCACAGCCAGAACTAAACAAATTGAGCATTTCAAAGCAACCTGCTTGACACAAGCCCTGATTTGCACACAAATACAAGCATCCCCACCGCCCAGCCTGGGCAGGACCCCGAGCCCGCTCTGTTCGTCCCTCCCCGTTGTCACAGCCAAGTGCCAGGAGGAGATTTACTGCACCAATATTTTCTTCCCGAGTGACAGGAAGGGGATTTACCTCTGCAACCCGCAGGCCGTTAGGGTGAAACGATCCCAAAAGCAGAGACCAGCCCGGCGCACAGTGGCCACGCTGGCTACCCCCACCTGCACTGCTGGGCTGGGGGTCCCCCGCCATCCAGAGCCTCTGTCGCAGACAGACACTAAAAGTTCGTCGGGATGCCGCTTTTACCTTTTTTGGGTTGCTCTCCTTTTAAACATGGAAATGTAATTAAAAGAAAGGCAAGCGCTCATTCCCCTGCTGCTCCACAGACACTATCCTGAAAGTTTAATCTAATAGGTAAAAAAAAAGCAATTAACAAAGAGGCTCCGTTCTTAACAAGTTGTCTCAAGTCAGTATTTTTTAAACAGAGCTGATAGCCAAGGGGAGGGAAATAAGGCATTTCACTAGCTTTTTCTAACTGCATGGCCATTGATGTATTACAGTAGTGTGATAACTAGACAGAGAAAGATACTTTAACATTCCAGTTTTAATAAAAGCTTCTTAAAAAAGAGTCTCACCCTAAATTCATGCCAGTTACTTTTTTCACAAAGTCAGGGCTGACTTGTTCTCTTCCCTCCTGCCCACAGGGAAGAGAGCAGGGCTGGGCTCTGGGGCAGGACCTGCTTTCAGGCAGAAATACTCAGTGAAATGTTGCATCTAAATATTGATGTTTCAACAGAACTCACTATTTCCTTAACCGGCTGTTATATATTTGCCTAGAGAATCACACTGGGGAAGAAAAAGCAAATTTTTAGGCCCTTTTAGCAACAATGAATGACTTGGAAATAGTGATGAGCAAATGTGAAATTTTTCAAAGCCATTTGATTTGGGACTCAGATTTCCTGATAACTTGTTAGGATTTGGGTTTGCGAAACAGGTGTTTGGCATTTCTAACTCCCTGCTCCCTTTAGGAGACATCAAACTGAGCATTAAACTCCTACAGTCTTGAAAGTTCAAGTCAAGGTGGTTTTTGTTTTGCTTTTCCCCCTGAAGGTCAGTTCAGGATTGAATCCTTTTGTCAAGGTTGGCTGGAGAGCAGAAGGCTCTGTTAATCTGCAGGCACTGTGGCTCCCTCCCGGCTTCCTTCCCTCGCAGTTTGTTTTACTTCAGGATTCACCCCCTGGGATTGTAGAGGCTGCAGACGAGGGTTAGAGGTGAAACAAAGAAAACAAGGTTGGTTGTTTATTTAGAGGGAGCCAGAATTCATAATGTTGGAGACACTAGGCCCCTCCCAAGAGATAACCGTAATTTTACAGCACCTCTCCACAACTTTTTTTTTTTTCCAGAAATACAATACAGTGACAGATCCAAAATACCAGTTCCCCGAGTAACTTCTAGAACCAAAACAAGAAAGAGTTTTTTCCTGCGAAGGGACCAGCCACTGGAACAAAACATGCTTCCATTGATCTCCACGTGGGAAAGCATCTGAAAAAAAAAAAAATAAAGACAACTTTGCCTCCTTCGGAGACCTTCTCCTTTTATTCACTCAACTTCTGCTTTATTATGGAGGTCTTTTTTTGACCATAGATCTTTTTTCCTTGGAAGATAATCTCCTTATCCCCCTCCTTTTCAATGAGAAGGCCAAATTTTGCTTTCATTTATTCTCTGTGGAACCCCACTGACCAGTAGCTAACAGGCACATCCCATCCCACACGGGCAGCCTGGCGATGTATTTTCCCTGTTCATGCCTTGTTTTAACGATCACAACAGCAGCAAGGGAAGGTGCAGATGCATCCGTTACACCTAAGGAAAAACCTTGCTCTTTCCCCAGGCTTTTCTGGGTGTTTGTCCTCCAGGGCAGCATCCACTTGCAATGAGATCGCTGGATTTACAACAGAGCAAGTGGTTGTACAACAACAAAAACTGGATTCCAGGGTCCTGATAAGAGAAGGTAAGCTGTCCTGCGACCAGAGCCTGGCCAGTCACCCGACCACTAATCCGGGGTGAATCTGCTGGCGTCAGTGGCTTTACGCTAAACACACACTGGGGTGAAAAATGAGAGTCGCAGCTCAGCTCAGGCAGCCCAGCTCCAGCACTCTGCTACCAGAAGTGGCTGCTTACTTTCAAGCTCTCCGCACAGCCTGTAATCACCCAATATTGAAACCAGATTTACAAGCTCTTTAGAGGAGGAGAAGTTTGTGATTTCCAAAGCAGACGCATTTGGTATTTCAGAAAAAGGTCAAGCCCCCTGTGGAGTAAGGGGGTTTTAATAGAATCAGTTCAGCAGGAGTTAAGAGGAGACATACCAACCCAGCGGCTCTCAAAGCCGGGAGAAGCAGAGACATAAGAAAAGCCACAACCATTATTGTTTTGAGGAAAGAATCAGGGAAGAGAGAAGCACGGGGGATGTTAAATTACATCGTGGACGTTTGATTTCATTTATTCCGATCCGAAAGATTTTTCAGTTAGAAATAGAGAGGGTTGTCCTCCTTACACTCCAGGGCTTGCAGAGTTTTCAAAGAAAGGAGTGTTTGTTATTGTCTGCAGGGGAAATCTGAGAGTGCATAGCACAATGACAAATCCAGGCTCCTAAGTCAAATGCATTTTAAAAGGTTAGCTATCACGTCGTCTCACCTCTTCGGCCTCCAGCCTCTGGCCAGGCTCTTCAGCTATTAATTAATGTTTGTTCCCAGCCTCACTAGGTCACATGCAGTCGGTGCCTAGGGCTGCCTTGTTGCACACCGGTATGGCACCCAGCAGCTGGGAAGCCCACGGAACATCACTAAGGTCCCTCTTTTGTCACAGGAATACAGGTTTTCTAAAAAGTGTAATGGACAGCTGCTGTTGCTGAGGTCTGCAGGTAACGTAAGCAGCCACTACAGAAATACTTACTAGTGATGCAGATGGCTACTGCTTGCTCCAACACCCTTTGGACTCTGCAGTCAGTAGTTTCAGTGAAAAGATTTGGGGCTTATTCCATTAACTCACATAGCTGCTGCCAGACAAGACACCAGAGCTCATAATATAGTTTCCTGAATATATGGGCTTTAAAATAAATTGGAAATCCAGATTTCATCCTTAGAAGACTCTTCAACAGCCCAGAAACTTCTAGGCCATATCAGCTACTACACCTAAGCTATACATACTACACCAGGTAACAGAACAGCCCCAGGAGACGGCAGCTGCAAACCTGAGTGCCACCCCCAGCGACTCATGGCCCTGCTCCCAGGACTGCAGGGGAAGGCAATCTCTTTTTTTTGCACGATCTCTTTTCTTCTTTAAAAGATCACCACAGCAAGAGGCCAGGTAGAGCATCCTGGTCTTACTAGCCTTTTAATGTCAAGCATAAATAGGCCCTTATGTATTCAAATCAGCAGCAAATAAGTGGTGAAGGTCACAGGATGCTTAAATGACTATACAACATGCTCCCTCGGATTTCTGGAGAAAGCACTCGAAAGGTTTAGCCATCAGATCTTCTAACTTGTCTAGTCATCATAACTACTGGTGCAGCTACGCCTGACAGACAGTATTTCAGCTTTGTCTCTTTCAGCACCAAGTTCCCAGCCAGTCATTCCCAAAAATAATACGCCTGGCAGAACAGACAACTGCCCTAGACTTTCAGATCAGTGCAAAGGAAGGGCTGAGCTCTTATAGGAAAGCAGCAGTTTGAAAGGTCAGCCAGAAGACCACAGGCCAGATTCCAACAGCAGTTGCAGCCACGTAATTTCTTAAATTTTAGCTGCAGAAAAAGGTAGAAATCAGAGAACACAGTTCTCTGCATTAAAAGCAGCTCTCTGTGCACTTCCAGGAAGTAAGAAGAGTCAGCAGCTTGAGGTACACAGGGGAACTAATCCTTCTAAACTATAATTTAATATTGCAAACATGAGCATAGTGGGACCTCAGCATTCCCAAGGCTCTCACTGTACTCAGGCGGTATGAGTGCTTAACTGTATGGGTAAGTTTGCAATATTGCTACCTCTGTTTGTGCAGCCAAGTGACCAACTTATCTCCAACAAGCCTACCGCATAGTTTAAGTGTACTTCCAGAAACACCAACTTGTGACCTAGAGGGGCAGGTTTCCCTTGCTTGCATCCCTTTGCATTTCAGGCTGCATATCCCAAAGCAATCTACCATAGCAAGCAGTACAGAAGATCAGAGCACTGCTGCAAGTTTGTTGTAACCCCATTTGTGCCATCCCCTTTGTACTGGTGGCAACAGCAGGGACTCAACTCTACAACCTGAACAGAAGGAGGCAGAAGCATTTCTAAAACTATTTAAAACATAAAACTTGGCAAGAGTAGTATGCATTTATCTCCCACAGCAGCCTTTTGGACCTTTCTTTCACCATGATGTGGCATCTGCCTTTTAAGCAAGTCTACTTTAATTACCACAACGAAGTCTAATAAAGCAAGAAAAATAAATACAATAAGATCCTTGGATAATCCAGAGGTTTTGTTTGGTTTTAGCAACTAGGTATTGAATAAATGAAATGATCATGTGAAGCCAACTAACCGAAGGAGTAAGAAACAACTAAGTGCACAAGTACTGGCAGGGAAGAAAAGCCACCTATGCAAGAACAGCATAAAGGAGGAGCCAGAGATTAAAGCGAGTACACTGTTGATTCTTCAGTCCCACACAACAGTAGCAGCATGTGATACTGAGTTACACTATAAAAGAGCAAGGCAGATGTTTTTCACTGTGCCCAGAGGGGTTACTAGCAGAAAATAATAATAATAAAATATATATACATGCAGCAGGATAGGCATTGTGGTTTGGGGGTCTCCCTTCCCTTCCCCCTGCCACCCCACCCCCCAAAAAAGTAAAAGGTACAAAAGGAAAAAAGATCACAGAAAATAAGAACTGTAAGATGAGGAAAGAAAACCAGATATAAAGAATTAGGAGCCACTTTGATGTGTTTTGCACAGGGAGACAAAGCACTTCTTCATTAACAGAGAGAAAGAAAGAGTTATCACGCAAAGCTGCAGAAGAATTCACTGAGGTTATGAGCAAAATGCAATAGCCAAGAACCAAGGATGTGGGTTCACTGCTACTTGAAGTATTAAACAATAAAGCTGACACTTTTCATTCTGAAATAACCACCTAATTACCCTCACAGAGTAGGAAAATAGACTCTGTTTTCAGAATCTAATTGTTATGCACAGCATTACCATGCATACCACCTTGATTTGCTTCCTGCCACCACCCCCAAAAAAAATTGTTTTCCAAAACAAAAGTCACAAACAAGTTTCAGACAAAATATATATATTTTAAAAAAATCTGTACAATAAGTCAGGAAACATAGGAGCTTGCATACAGTTTATTATAATAACTCAGTTCTCAGCTCCCTACAGTTCAGATAACCCTGGTGACAGTGTTTACAACTTCTAATTTTTGCTTTCATAACTTTAAAGCAAACAATACATTTGAGTGTATTTTACTCTGTGCAAATAAGACAACTTTTGGAATCCTTCAGAAGAAATATCCAAGATTGTTTGCAGAGGTCCTTTGTTTCTCAAAGATGATGTATGAGAGTTTTTGTTTTAAGATAAAGTGCTCCTGTCCAGCAGAACCCAAAGGCCTTCAAGAGTTCAGAGAGTAAGTTTAGCTCAGATTAAAAAATAATTGGTCATACAAATTCCAGCTTCCCATGTCCGCTGTACATTCCCCAGTGGACTAGCGAAAGAATTTTATCATTGCTGAGGTCTGAATGTCTCATTTTATCACAGGTCATGCAGCAGTTCTCGTGACCAGTCACAGGCACCATGCATTCCAAGTCCAACTTTGCCACCTGCCCTTTTTTCGAATGATGTCCATGAAAACTATAGTGCAAACGGGAGAGCATTTGCTGTCGTTGATCTTGCAGTCTCTTATTTTCACTCCTGAGCATCCGCAAGGCCAGCATGATAAGGAGCACCAAGATTAGCCCACCAGCTATAGGAACAGCAATTACAGCTGCCCTGAACCATAACTCTTTTGAAGAGGTCAATTCCTGCACCTTGGTGATGAGATTCCTGCTGCTGTCATGCTGATATCTGCTCCCTTGTCCTGCAAAGGGGAAAGATGTGAAGCTTATTTCAGTATCAACAGCTGGTTTATATACAAGCAACTGCCTTAAATGTCACACTGAAAAGTTTAAGGAGCCATAGCTACACACTCCGCAGTGTCTACAGAAAATACTCCTATAAAGAAAAAGATGAGTTTCTAAGGCTGCTTATACATGGAATTTCTTACCCTGATAGCCGATTTAACCAGGAACACCATTGCCATTGCTTCTTAGAAGCAATGTCAAGTTGGCAAGACAGACCTTTAAAATTAATGTAGACAAAAAAAGCTACTCAACTGAGATGCTCCCCCACATCCAGCCACCCGCTTCTCCCTCTGGTGTCTCTGCTTCCATTAACAACTAAATCAATAACAGACATACAAGGTTTTGACTGTCACCAGCCTGATGGCCAGAAGAGAGATTTCACTGAAGCTTCCGTGCCCTACCTGAAGTATCGCCCCTGGAAGGGGACAAAACATCATGTAGTCCTCTGTAATTGCACATATCTTCATGACAGCATTCCAACGTGGACACAGTGGTGGTGCCAGAGTGGTTTTGTGCTTGTTTGGCTTGGCAGATATCAGCTGTGCTTGCAATAGAGTCCAAGCAGCCATGAGTAAGCGGGGAATGCGTATTCTGAGGATCAAGCAGTCTGGAGAAGCAGGCGCTAAGCTCAGATTTGCACATATAGCCGGTTGCAACACAGTGTGCAGCATCACAGTAGCATCTGATTTCACCTAAAAAACAAAAATTGTGCAAGAAAGGTAAGAGTTTGGTCCTTTAAGGACACCTCATTAGGTACTCTTATTAGCCGCAAGTATCATACAAGCAAACTCGGTGCCAGTTTTGGGGTACCCCTCTAGACTGTAAATCCACAAAAGCAGGGGTTGTTTCCTTCCCATCACTGTACAGTGTCTACCTCATTGTAACCTTAATCCCTGCAAATGCCTTGGGGCACTTGTTTTAATTACTAGTACTATAGCCCTTTGAATTAAAGCAAGAACATTTCACTAAAACAGGGATTGGGGGCGGGCGGGGGGGGGGGGGGGGGGAGGAAGGTCACAGTGGCTTTTTTTCCAAGGTAAATAACTAACAAGCCCATTTTATAGCTACTTCCACTCGCTGTCAGCAGTTGCATTAAACCACATTTAAAATGAAATCCCAGTTTTAAAAGCAAAACACACCTTCAGTCCTATAAGGAAGTCACATTTATGTTTTAAACCATTACTACAGGAACAACATTCTATTTTTATAAAGGTAATGCTTCTTTTAACTGGGCATAAGCACACAACAAAAATACTAGGTTTAAATATTTGTGTGACAAAAAAAAATCGGAACTGCCGAATTGTTTATTACCTCTCAATACTGTGCCAAAATTTAAAAGGTTTAACTAACACCTTATAAAGCTATTAGCTAGAGCCATTACCATCCAAGTCTCCCAGTCAGGAAGGTTTTTACTGTGTGAAACTGGGCAACTATTTGCAATTTCTCCAGAAAGAGAAAAATTCTTTAAGTAGCCATTCATGCAGAAAGGCTTTTTTATCAGTATTATAAAACAGAAAGAGTGCAGTTTATAATTAATCTGTTTGCCAAAGTCCATGTCTCTCAACTCAAATGTAAAGTTATAAAATGGGGTGAAATTGCAAGGCTAAAAGCTCCCCCTTGCCCCTCCCCAATTTTGCATGCAATCCAACATGCGGTCAAAAGGGGAAACACTTAGACTGAAAATCCTCTACCGGCTCTACGAAAAATCTCTCAGGAAACCTCAAAAATTTCTGAAGGAAGCGATAAAAAAGTTCCCTTCATAAAACTCTTCATTTTGTGCTCTCCAAACTGCTCTGGTACGAATTATACATGTCCTGTGCTGTAGGGAAAACTTACTCTTTCTAGGCAAGTTGCAACTCAAATGTAATTCAATGTGCCATCGATCCAAGGTTCAGGAGGAAGCCAGATTTTGGAGCCATCCTTAGAAGAGTGGACTTAAAACTCCTTCTAATGCACCTGGTGTACTTGCCACCATAGTGGCACCAAGGCTTTCAAAGTCAACTGAATTGTCAGATGTCTTCCTTCTATAGTCTGCACTTCAAAAATCAGTATCTCCAGGCTTCCCTGCTGCCACCACTTCTTATGATGCTTCCTACCACCCCATACCTAAAGAGTATTCTGAAAGATGTTAAAAGTCATCCCAACCGAGTTAGCTTCCCCCTCTTCAGCCCACCTTAATACTTTCCCCAAAACGCTACTGCGGGCTCCAGGCCTTGAAGTTCCCGCTGCTCTTTAATAACTCTGCTTAATAGAAGCCAAATGATGGAGTGTCTCACTGTCTCCAGTCCAACTCCCTTGGGCTTTTAGACCAAGTAACCTAATTTTTTGTGAATTCACACACACTGTCATCCAGCATGCTATGGAAAAAAGACTCAGTCATTTTCTAAGCATTCTATGCGAAATCTTCCCCCTACGCTCTCTGAAAAAAAAAAAATTTCATCATTTTCTCACTGTATGAGTGTTAAAAATAAGATGCGAACAAGAAACAGCACCAGAGCCGACAGTCCTTTCGTGAGTCTCAGCACAGCACGGGACGAAAGTGAAACAACACGCACACTTCCATTTTAACTGTTTATACAATCACGCTTAAAATTCTACATTTTACTGACCCAAGACAAACTTATAAACAAAATCTGACAAGCTAGTCATCAGGTTAATTCAACTGCTTTTTAATTAAAGCCACGTTTTCAGTGAAACAGAATGGACTTTGTATCACTGTATTAAAACTGCATTTCTGTCAATTCATAAAGTTTCTTCCTGTGCTATGCAAAAGGCCAGAAAGGGTATTTAGTATTTTGAAACAGCGAACAATGCCCTTCTGTTCCCTCCTCTTTCTTGTTACTGTATGTAGCTATTAAAGAAAAATGTCTGCTTTTAGTCAAGATGGCTACAGGAGAGACTGCAGGCTTCTCTTAAAGCTTTTGAAGTCAACAGCAGCCAGAAGTCTGTGATCCCCTAATTATATCATTATCAGGCACATAGTTTCAGTATCTGCGACTTCACATCACTCAGTCACTCCCTGTTCTGCCCGCTTTGATGGGGCCAGCGGGCTCCCCCCTGCACGCTGCAAGGGCTGTTATTTGGGGTTAATTACAGCCTTCCTTCCAAAATAAATAAATACCGTCGCACACCATCGCCGCGCTAGCTTATCCTTTAACCTCCTCCCCGGAGCACGGCGATCACCGGCAGCCGGCGGGTCGCCTCTGCCCCGGGAGGGCGCTCCGCGGGCGGCCAGCCCCCAGCCCCAGCCCCAGCCCCAGCCCCCAGCGGGCGGCTGACAGGGCAGGGCGCGGCCGACCCTCGGCGCCGCGGGCTCGCCCGGGGCCGGGAGGCCGCTCCCGCCTTGACAACCGCGGGCCCCCGCGCTCGGACGGGCCGGCACCGGCGGCCAGGTGGGGAGGCGGAGGGGGCCGGGCCGGGCCGGGCGAGCCGCCGCTGCCCGCCGACAAAGGCTCGGCGAGGGGCTGCCGAGACCGCGCGGGCCCCCGCCGGCCGCGGCGCCTGAACGGCGCCCCCGCGCCCCGCTTCCCTCGGGCAACAAGCCCCCGCGGGCGCCGCGCTTCCCGCGGGCGCCGCGCTTCCCGCGGGCGCCGGGTCCCCGCAGACCGCGAGCCCCCTGGGGCTCCCCCGCCGCGCCCTCACCTCTGGTGAGCAGGACGGCCATGGCGCACAGCTCCAGTTGCAGCCAGATGAAGATGTAGCTGGAATGGCGATCCATTTACCCGCCCGCCCGACCCGCGGCGCGGCGCCGCGCCGCTCGCCACAGCCCGCAGCGCAGGCACGGCCGAGCCGCCGCCGCCCGCCCCTGCCCCGCCGGAGCGCCGAGGAGCCGCTCGCCCGCCGGCAGAGCCGTTGCGCGGCCACCGCTGCGGCGGGCAGGGGGGACGGCCGAGGCTCTCCGCCTTCCGCTGCCGCCGCGGCGGAGGCCCCGTCCCCAGGAGCAGCAGGCGCGGCGCCTGGCACGCTGCGGCCCGCCGGGCGCTGCCTCACTGACACGGCGGCGGCGCCTCCCGCCCCGTAAATACGACCGGCGCCGGGCGCGGGCCGGGCCGCCGCGCCCCGCCCGCTGCCCCGCCCCGCCCCGCCCCATTGGCTGCGCCGCTCGGAGATGGGCGGGGCGCGCCGCGGGCAGGGCCGCCCCGCCCCGCCCCGCCCCCCCCCCCGCCGGCGGCGGGCCCGGCCCCGCGGCGCGACGTGCGCTCCCGCCCGCGGCGCCCCCGGGCGGCGGCGGCGGCTCCGGCTCCGGCTCCGGCTCCGGGCGGGCCGGCTGCGCGGGCTATTAACCCCGCTTAATTCAATGATGGGCACTAAGTGCAGGTCCCCGGCCCCGGGGCCCTCGCCGAGATACCGATCGCTGGCGGCACGGAGCGCCCTCGCTCGCTCGCCGCGTTAGTTTCGGGGCTCTGCGGGGGCGGGAGAGCGGGCTCCGCCGAGATCCCTCGAAATAATCCCCTCACCGAGGCAGCCGGCAGCGCCGAGCTTCATAAGCGAATGGGACGGCTCTGGCTGCGAGCTCGGCGGAGACGCGTCTAATGGATACCCAGCGCCGCCAGCCCCCTGCTTCGGGGTCGGAGCGGGAGGCGGCCGAACCCCCCCGGGGCTGCCCTCGGTGCCCCCGCTCCCGGCGCTGCCACCGGGCCTCCCCCGCGCAACCGCTGCCCGCCCTCCCCCGGCTTCTCCGCTCCCGAGGCTCGAGGCCGTGCGAGGGTGCGAGAGCGCTGCGCCACCCGGGATGCCAGAAGAAGTTTCGCTGCAGCCGGGGCTTCCTTCCCAAGGTTGTGGAAAACCTGCGCTCGGGCTTGACGCGGGGCTAACGGCAACTCGGCCGGCACCGGGGGGGCGGCTGCCGGCTCCATCCCCCCGGGTCCACGCCGCTCTCCGGCCTGGGATGCACCGTGCCCCTCGGGGTGGGGTTCTGCGCCTCCTGCTCAGCCCCCCGGGTTTTCCACGGTGCTGTCACGTCCGCTCGGCAACGGCAGGCCCGTGGGTCAGAGCCATTAGCAAACACACCCCACGGTAACTCTCTTCTCCTTCCAACATTTCCTTTTGTAAAGCAGCTGTCGGGGATGGAAGCACGAGGCGACGCTCCACCGCCCGGCTCTGACACAGCTCCTGTGTGTCATGTTTAGCTTGGAGAGTTTTCCTCCGTGTGTTGGTCCTGAAAACAATGTGCCCCATAGTTCGAATTTCTTTGCTAACTTAGTTTTCTCCTTTCTGTTCTCATTACATTTTATAAGCCTTGATTTCTACAGCACTTGCACACCGACTGTTTCCCATTTATGGGCAAAATGCGTTAAATATTTGGGTCCGCAGCTAGCATGAAAGCTGTTGGATGATCTGTCGATAATACGTTAATAGCAAAAATGACTTTAGAATTTGAATTGGAAATGTTTTGTGAGCCTTTGAAGACATTTTCGATTCGGGACGTAATACCTTGTGACAGAGACATTCCTCCCCTGAAAGAGAAAGGAGGAAATATGAAATCTGAGACCGAGATAACTCCAGTTTACTTTGGCAGAGAGGAACAGACTGGATCTCCAGCTAATTAGTGCTGATGCCATCACACGTTATGATGGTTTTACTGTGAGTCTTGCGATTTGCATATGTATAAGATAGATATACACGTGTGCTGCACCGCAGTCTTTACACTTATGTTATACATATTTGCACTCCACCACAAAGTAATTTTCTAATTCTTGTTTCTGTTTAGAAATTACAAAAACAGCAAGATCAGCCAAGCCATATCTCCCACTCTGGCACCGGCTATCAGACACTCATTTGCAAACGTGCAAAAATATAATTCGTTATAACTTCGAATCATTACAGCAACATGTGCAATTCTGTTTCTTCTGTTCCTACCGCTGGTGACAAGCGCATTTAGCAGATCTCATTTGTTAGACGCGATACCGACAGACTGGAAATGGCTTTTATTCGTGGAGCCGCATTACTGCACTAAGTAACATGAGAGACTCCCTGAGTATTATAAACATCCTGGCCGAGGGAGCATGGACAGACTAACCAGAAGGCAATGTGCTCGAGATCAGTTTTGAGCAGCAAATTTCACTGACAGCTGTCAAGTTTGAATTGTGAGGTACAATTTACCGTAAAAAATTGCTTATTCTGTATGCTACAGGCGTGCTTGATGTACCACAAGTGGCGGAGGGGCTGCAGGGATCACTCCCCAGCCTCAATTCCCCTCAAAGCAACTAATTTAAAGACCCTTTGGGGAACCTGTGGATCAAACCAGAGCATCAGGAGGGTTTGACTGACTTACCGTGTCTCCTCACTCGCTGCTACTCTGCTCAGGGAGCTGCGCAAGGATTGCGTGGGGTCCTCTGACAGACCATAACATAAACAAAATAATTCAGCTTCTGCAGCGCTAATCTGCTTTTGTTTTAGAGGCAAGAGCACACAGGGCCAGATTGGCCTGTAAAAAAGGGACAGGAGACAGACCCAGCACAAAGCAATAATAACAACATGTTCTGCAACCAGAAGGAATGTGGGATAATGACTACAAGGAACCATCAAGGAAAGCGTCAGGAGCCCGAGGCCGCATGACATGTCTCCAGCAGCCATGGGAGAGCAGCCTGGAGCCTCCGCTTGAACAGACTATGCAGCCCCACAGAGCACAGGGCTGCTCCCTCCCACCAGATACGGTGAAACCCTTTGAAACCAACACGAATGAAGGACCTGGTTGCAAAATCAGCCTCTGGGCACCTCAGGGAAAGGGACTGCTTCGGGAAGCATCTCACAGCAGAATGTTGCCCTCTGCATCAGCTCAAAGTTGTGTCACAGATGAAAAATTTTTCTTTAAGAAGATGAGATTGCCAACCAAAAGAAGAGATCTGCCCAAAGAGTCTTTGCAGGCCACTCAAATGCTGGTTTGGTTCTTCGTTTCACAAGCTAATAGTTGCAGCACCAATTTTCTGCCAGGAGGACTTAAGAACTGATGAGTCCTTCTTAAAGACAAGTTTCAAATGAGCATCCAAGGTCCTAAACTATTCCACACCAGGACTTCTCCTATCAGGCAAGCAGCTGCTCAGCGCAGGGCCTGCTTTCCCCTACAGTCATATTCAAGAAAAGGCTCACTATTTTCCACCAGGAGCATGTGAGCAGTGCAGCCAGGCAAGAGTCTCCCTCCCAATGTCAGGTGGTGAAATCCCTCCAATGAAATCCCAAACCACATCTACCACATTCTCCAGAAGCTCCATCTGCTTGAGACCCCTAGCACAGGCAGGAGAGGATGACTGGCATGAGGGGCTTAGGTCTTTCCTAGATCAAGGAGGAAAATAAGACAAGCCAAGACAGAAGTCAACCTGGCAGCACTTTCTGAGTATGTAACTTTGAAGAGAAAAGAGAAAAGCTGCTCTCTGGCTCTGGGAACCCAGCTTTAGAAAATTCAACCTCCTCCCTTTGTATTGCTTCTTTTATGTATTCCCTTTTTCTTTTTCACATGAATTGGCATCAATGCCTGTCCCTGCTGCTGCTGCCTACCATTTATGGGCCACCAGCAGCAGCATGCCTGCAAAACTGACAACAATAAGTTAAAACCTCAGCCTGCAGGTGCCCCTGATTTAAGCAACTAGCCCTAGAAAAACAGTTTGCAGTGAAAAGTAATTCCTTCATCTGGCAGCTTTGAACATTATCATGAATTCCTCACCCTCTGTAAACTTGTCTGGCACGCTGGCAACTCACCACCATTTCCCCCAAATGTTTAGATGTAACCCTTCCGTCTACCTCTATCAAACAACAACCATCTTAACACAGTATTCTCTGCTTGTTTGAATCTTTCCAACATCCCCTCCCCCCCAAAAAAAAAAAAAATTTAGGCAAAAAAGGAGATGGACACCAGCTGCAATTTGGAAATCCATTCTACATTCACCTCTAATAGTCAAGGCATCACAGCAGCCTTGTCCTGGGGAAACCTGCATTCCTCAGGCAGCTGAGGATTTGCATACTGCTGGATTTGCATGTGCACCTTGGCGTTTGCCAGTACTGCCACATAAGATGCTGGTTTCACTAGCAAGGGAAGGTTAGTACTGCTACACAGCAGTCATTTCAAATTGGTGTCACAAGCAACGTTCACGCACCATATCCATTCTTCTTTGCACCTTGCAATTATGATTCGGTTGGGAGTTTCTCATTTGGAAATGACATGAAGTTAAAAGCACTGGGACTGTTGAAAGCATCTTTGGAGTGATATTGATTGGAGTAGTATTTTTTGTCGTTGTTAACTGCTCAACACTAGCCAAACAACTTTCTTTCTCCAGTTATTTTGCTAGCATTTTGGATATGATACACACAAGCTAATTCTACTGAATTACCTTTATTTATGCTGATTATTGCCTTTAAAAAATAATTAAGGGTTAAGCTAGAATAGCTATGCTCAACATAAAGCCCAGGGGGCAGGGAACATAATATGACTCTATGCAATGTCTTTGGCTTCCCACTTACAGGGCTGGCCATGGATTTACTGAATCGAGTAGCCATTTCAGGCGCTAAGACTACGCAGAGTCCAAAGCCTGGCTCCTTCCCCAGCCGCTCCCCTGTGACAGACAGGCTGCCGAGCAGGTTCCCGCAGGTGAATAACTCCCAGGGAGCTTTATTCCCCCCCCTCCCCGTAACTGGGGCAGTTCAAAGAGGTGGATGGAGGCCTGCTCACTTTCAGCAGCAATTAGCACGTCCCCAGTGAAACTCGGTTACCTGCAAACTGGAGGAGGGGAGCTGTCTTCCAGAGATGCTCAGTGATACCTGTTCACATAAAATAAGTAGGAAACAAAGCTAGTATCTGCTTCGTGGGATCCACCTCTCCATGCGCATGTGATATATCATCCAGGTGGCACCAATCTGCAACCCCCCAGGTACAGGACATGATAAAGAGACACTTTATAAGGGGTCCAGAAAGTGAAGCATTTCCTGCCATGCTCATCACTTTACTTTTTTCCATTTCAATCTAATCCTCCCTCCCCCAAACGAACCGCACTCCCACTCCTCCCAATCAATAGGACGATTTGCATTTATCCTCCTGGAGGCATCGCTGCTAGGACCGGGGCCAGAGCGATCCGATCGATAGGGGGAAGCTGGAGCAAGGCTGGAAGAGAAGCAGCAGAGAGATTGCCCCAGGGAGAAATGCAAAACACTGGAGAGAGGCAACAATTATTGTAATTGAAGGTAATGAGGCCGAGGCGCCAGCTCCAGCTCTGCTTAACATCATTCAATACAAAGTGAGACGCACACGAAGGAGACAGCCTGAGCCCGGCTTGCCCCTCTGCAGCCCAGCCCGGCTCCCTGCCCGCAGCCCGTATCCAGCCCTTGGCCCCAGCGAAGCCTTATCTCCCGACTGCAGCCTCCTCGGCTACACCCCCCGCCTGCCGCAGCACGGATGCTCCCGGGACAGGCCCGTCTCCTGTGCAGATAGCCTAGCAGCACTGGAGTTGATGCATTTGGGAGAGTCACTCTAGATCTGACTGGTCCTGGGGTCACGGAGTCCTCCTCGCCCTTTCCATAGGAGCCTCCCGTGCCTGTAGCATCTTCGGTGTGTTTATCCTCACGGTGCACTGGCAGTCACGCGCTGACCACCAAATCACTCGGCCAAGGACAAATGTTGTCCTGTCCCGTGGCGGGACAACGAATTCACAGAATCATAGAATCGCTTAGGTTGGAAAAGACCTTTAAGCTCATCGAGCCCAACCGTCAACCCAACACCACCATGCCCACTAAGACATGTCCTGAAGTGCCACGTCTATGTGTTTTTTGAACACCTCCAGGGATGAACACCGCGACCCCTTAACCTATAGCCCTCCTCTGCCCCTCTCCTCTGCAGCTTCCCCAGCATACAAGGAGAGGTGGGGAGAGCGGGGTGCTGGAGAGGAGCTTCTGCTGCCCTGCGGCTTTCCCCTGTGCCTCTGTCTCACCACGCTACATGTGTTTCTGTGTCTCTAACGCTGTGCCTGGCCCGCAGAGTCGCTGATACTAGAGTACAGCTCACACCAGCTTTTGGCGGGGTCTTTAAAGGAGACACAACTGCATTTTCGCCTTTGATTCCTTAAGCACGCAGACCCCCTCGCAGCTGCAGTAGCCGGGGGGGGGTGTGGGGGGGTGGCCAGTAAGCCGCCAGCGCCCTGACGGGCTTATTGAAGCCTCCTTTAGATTAATGCAGCCGGGGCCGAAAGGGAGTCAGAAAGCCAGTAAGGCGGCAGCGGCAGCGGCCCCGGCGGGGCCCGGCTCCCGGCTCACCGCGGGCACGTCTTGCCCTCTGCTGGCAAAGCCGACCCTAGCAGGGAGGTGCCGGAGCCCTCTCGCACAGCCGGCCTAGTAACCTGTCCCGTGCCAATCCAGGGCTAAAAGCTGCTAGGTGGAGAGGTACGGCTGCTTTTTGGCCGGGAGGATGCCGCTGCCTGCAGGCGTAGCGATAAGTAACGCCATTGCCAGGATAGCTAGAGCGGTGCGGGAGCCGGTGGTACGCAGGGGCTCACATCAGCTCCTAACCCCGGCCGCATCCTGCACAAAGGAGTTAACTTCCAAGATTCAGCTGTCACCCTGTGAAACATCCATGTAAAGGTGTTACATGTCAGAATTCATAAACTGTACCTAAAGAGTCAAGCACCACCTATCAGATCTGAGTTATCAGGTGTCTAGAGATAAGTTATGGCAAATATTAGGAATTCACTTTAGATCCCAAGCATGAGAAACAATTAGTTATCCCCTGACACAGCATAGCACGCACGCAGGAGAGGAGAGCTAGCACGGGAGTCATGATGGCCAAAAAAACCTGGAAACTGAGCATCACTGTAACAGGACAGAACATACCATTCAAGTAATATTTATTACAGAAAGCTATAGTTTGGATATAGGACATCTAGTGAAACAGTCATGATGGCCAGTCAAACCAGAGCCTCTTTTGAATAAAAGAGCCTACTGCCTTTCTAAGGAAGCGCCTCAGGCTCATATCTGCGCATACAAGACAGACTGTCCACAAGGTCTCATCACAGATGTCAGTTCCTTGGAGGACTTACACCCAGCAGTCAAAACCCAGGACGCTTTGCAGGGGCTGTTCTGCAGGGTCCTGGGGCTATGCAAGGCTGTTCTCTGTTCTTGGAGATAACTATTGTCAGCAGCCCCTCCACAATGGCAGCTCTAAAAGCTTTTGATGCAGATAAAGAAACTCTCCAGTGATATGTTACTCAGTATTAGTCAATATTTATTGCTCAACCTCTATTTTCTGAGACGCATGTTTCAGAGCCAAATGCCAGAGACAAGGCAGTCAATGCAAGTCGGGAAAGCCTATACACATTATAATAGACTGAAGTCCCAGCTACTTAAGTAGGCAGCACTCTGCCAGTTTACACCAAGCTCCAGTTCTGACAGGCATTTGCAAATGCAATAGAAAAGGCTAAAGCAGAGCTCGATCTCAGAGCAAGGATCAGCAGTTCAAGAAGGTGGATACGTATCTGAATAAAAGCTTAATACTTCAGCCCCAGAAAGCTTCTGTTTGAAATAGAACTCAGCAGGATACCTAAGCACAGATGTACAGTAAGAATAAAACCTTAATCTTCACTTTACTATGAAAAGCAGAAGGGACAAGAGTATTTGGGACACAGGGGATGTGAAGAGCTGTGAGTCAGTAAAGGCTGTGGACTAGCTTAAATTCTAGCAGCATGTGGTGGTGTGCTCTGGGCTGGCCAGGGAGGCCACGAAGGGAGAGCATGGAGGCTTCCCTCCTCTGACTCTAGGCGGGATCAGTAATACATCAGAGACAGCTTGTAATTCCAATAACTGGGAGTCAGAAAAATTGCAAAAAGGGCAAATAACAGGGCAACAGGAGCTGCAGCAAGCTTTGGCAAATATGCAACAGGGTGGAGGCATTGAGTGCCCCAGGTGCCAGGCAGGGCAGCATCTGAAGACCCAAACCCACCATCTCTGGTGGGTTTAACCAGGGAGGGTGAAGGTGGTCATATCCTCAGCTTTCTGCCAGCCCTCCCTGAGGGACTCCCACCCTTGTGGCAGGGACTGTAGAAGGGATCACCCATCCCTGCCATCCACAGCCAGGCACTAAAGCACCCAAGGAACAGGTTTGAGCACTGTCCTGCCACCCTCTGATGGAGAGGATAATCTCAGGCAGAGAAGGATACACAGCTCTTGCCAGTAACATGTCGGGATGCCACAGGGGTTCACCTTGTAGGAGCACTGCAAGATCAAAGCAGATCAGGCAGAGGAAAGGATGGGTGGAGGGAAGCAGAGTGTTGGCAGAAAGTGATACCAAGTGGAACAGAAACTCAAATTCCTCACAGTCCAGGGCTGAGAGGCAGTGAGGGGGCAGGGGAGATGAGTTGAGAGAGCTGATAATCCTGGAAGGGGGAAGAAGTGTGGCCCCTGTGTTTTCATAACCGCTAAAGGGAAGAGTGCAAGACATTAGAGTTATACAGCTCTTCCACATTTTTGTGTTCACTACTGTTATTAGGGAGGGAACAGTTTTCCTTCACTTGTTATTCCTCCTTTTTGTTTATAGTCATGACAAAGTTATAAAAAGGAGGTAGTGAGAGCAGCTCTGTTGCAGTCTGAGAGCCAAAGTGAGCTGCTCTCTGAGGATGAAGCTCCAATGTACCAAAAGCAATGAAAAGCCTGAATTATGGCCATCAGCAAATATACTAGTCTGCCATAGACTGTGAACATGCTGGCCAACTGCTTTGTCTTATCTTCGCTGCCTTTGATACTGATGGTAGCACCGTGCCGCTTGTGCCTGCCGCAGCCCTGTCTGCTGCACACCCCTACCCCGGCAGACAGGACCCTGTGCTCCAGACCTATGACTGACTCCTTTTTCAATTAATTCAGTCATAATCTAGTTCTCACTTTTATCTTCACTACCAGCATCTTGATGAAACAAAACTATATTCATGTCTTTAAAGACACATTCAGGTATTAAGTGTGCCTCTTTAGCTCTGCTTGGAGAGGCTGGCAGGAAGACTGGTAACACGCAGAAGAATGTCTTTTTCCCTCCCAAGCACAGATTTTAAACTCTTTTTGTCCTAACCATGGGAGTAACAGAAGGGCCGGTATTAGAGGACCAATTAAGGGAAACAGTTGCTGAACACTTAGCCACTGGCTATTCACGTGACAAAAATCAGACATGACAATCTGCGTTAATTAGTATCCCTGTTGTTCACCCTAGATACTTGCATTTCTAGTTATAGTAATTTGAATTGCATTCCCATAAATAAAGCTGGACTCAAGCTCTGTGCCAAGGGAAGGAGGACCCTGTGAGCTGCTGTTTTCAAAGCAGGGGCAGAAGGGAGCTCTGGCACCAGCTCTGCCCCTTGGGCCACATCCAGCCAGCACCGTTTCATTTGACCCACTCTCTTTGCCCTTCCTGAAATCCTCAGGTTAAAACAACATCAGCTAATTCATGATGCAAATGCCAACTGAAACATTTCTATTTCCAGTAGCAGAAGGTGCCACTCGATTCAGCCCCAAGGATCCTGGCACAGGAATGCTCTGCCTGTCCGCCCAGCAGCTCTGCCTGTCCCCCTTGCCACAGCAGAGATGGCCTGCAGATGCCCGAAGTCACCTTGCATGCACTAGACAACATTTTTGTACCATTAAAGCAAAAGGGGAGCTCAATAGAAGAATGAAGAAGAGACAGAAATAGGGGAGAAGGAGAAGGAAAGGTCACTCACAAAGATGAGAACAATGCCAGCACCAGCTGAAGATGCTCAGGGGCTGCAGGCGGGAGGCTGGGCGTCCTGCCAGGTGACCCTTCCTCGAGAGCACTGTACGCCTCCTCCTCCTCATGCCGCTCCTGGGGAGTTAGCAGACTGCTCTACGTTTCATCCCCCACGCTAAGTGATTTACTATCCAACTACTCTTTCTCCCCTGGCCTTCTAGAGAAGTTGCTACCCTTGCACCTTCACCCTACCCCTTCATTCTCTGCCTCCAGAGAAATATATTGAAAACGTGTACTGGGACTCTTGTGCCAGCTGTGAAGCGCTGTCATGTAAAGCTGCATGTGATAGTGTTTCAGGCTGCTTCCCTGTCACACGGGGGCTGCGAGACATGCCAGCCAGCACGGGCATGCTGGGTGGCAGGAGGGCTCCAGGGCTCCGCATGGCTCCGGGGCGGCTATTCGTTCAGTGCCAGCCTTGTGCTCAGGGTGAGCCTGGGTTATTCTCCCCATCGTTAGCAGAGGGGCTAAGGAAAGTGATGAAAATATTGCAGCTATGGCAAGTGGTGAGGAGCTGAGAATAACTACCCACCCCCTTCCCTGTGCTGGTGGGCTCCCATGTAAATCTCTGCTCTTCACATCTGGTCAGCACCGAAGGAGTTCAAAATTATCCCTACTGACATGCTCTTCAGGCCTCTCCCCAAAAATCTGAACTCACCTTTGCCTCTCTTGGTCACACTATTTTTCCCTGTACTTACACAGGAAGCTAGAAAGTAGCAACGGCAAGATGTACTAAGCTGCTGAACAAGGCAAAGTGGAGTGAAAACAGGCCAAAATGGAGAGGAGCCCAAAAAGCTAGCAGGGAGGAAGGACCAGAAATGAGCCACCAGAGTGAAAAGCAGCAAGCGGATCCGAGCACGAACCCACAGTGAGAAAAGCTGGCCCCAGCACCGTGCTGAAGGAACAAGGTGTGACGTGCCAGGAAAAAGGGATGCTGTAATGAAGGCTAAGGACATGCTGACTGACAGGCACTGGCACCGCCAAACACCCATATGTGAAAAGTTGTCCTTGCTGTCCTCTCTACTGGTTTGCAACTTGACAAGCTGGTGAGCCCAGCTGGCACTGTGGAGGTGCTGGGAAGAGCTGAGGGTGAGCGGTAGGTGTAAGGAGAGCACAGAGGCTGAAGTGCACCTGAAGTCTGAGAAGCAGATGTTTGGCAGGAGGGCAGGAGCCTTCAGGGACACCCCCTGTGCAGGACAGTGCTGTCAGGATCCCTCTCTGCTGAAAGGGGCCCTCTGCATCCTTCTTGGCAATTCTGCAACAGCACTCATACTTTCATTCCTAAAACCTGGTACCTTGCTCCAGAAACAGATCATTATTTCCAGCATGCCAAGCTCTGGATTTTTCACTGTGCCCAGAAAACAAGGCCCCATGGCCTACTCCATCCCTGACCATCCCACAGGAACACTTGGATAAGGAATATCTCACTGTGGCTGACTGAGATTTTTCCTTTCTGATTTCAGTGACATAATTAGGAAAGCACAAATGACGTGGCTTTTTCAGAAAGCATGCTCCTTCCCTCTTTGCTGGCACATCTGGAGCAGTCCTCCACACCATGTTTGTGTCAGAGATTTACTTCATTTGTGTTGAAAGAAGGGGTTGTCAGAAATCTGGAAATCGAAACTGTGCCAGGGTCTTACCTTAATCCTTAAAACTACACAGCTGCCTCAGACTCCTTCAGCACAGATTGCTTAAAAACATGGTGATATGCAATGACTTCCCACCAGCAACCATTGGGGATTGGCAGATAATATGTCAGGAGATACCCTTGGCTTATAAAGCATGTTTCTTCCAGAAGATCCCCAAAGCCCAGAACAAAAAACAGCCAAAATGATTAATTCTTGTGATATTTGATTAAAAGGCCTGTGCCTTCTCAGCTGTGGTGCGGGTGACAATCCTGAATGGAAACACACATGCCAACTCCGAAGAAAGTGAAATAAATGGCAATTGAGTCTTTATAAATTGTGAAACACGTAATTCTGTCACCAGCCCCCATGGCTCTTATCACAAAATAAACTGCACTGGAGCATTACCAAGAACAATCCTACAGCTGATTCAGAAAGCACAGTAACTCACTCACGAGCTTCTCGTTTCTTCCAACCTTAACAATTAAGGCTGGGATTCTTCAGGGAAATTTGATGGCACTAAGCTCCTGTTTGCCACAGAAACACTCTTATGTATTACCAAAGAGTGATGGTTACAAACCTGGTCTGAACGTGGGAAGCAGAGCAAGTTACCAGTAAAAGCCAGGCAGCACCTACAGCCAGAATGAGTTGGTGAATTTGCATGCCCAGCAGTAACACTCATGAAAGTATCCCCATTGGAAAAAATCACACTTACTTCAATTGATTGTTTTCCCTCAGCAGAAGGCAGTGTACTGTGGACAGAGTGTTACACTGCAAGAGTCCAGTAGACCTCAACATGCAAGACTTTCTCTTCTCCCAGCTTTCTCTTGAACAGTGACCTGAACAGAAAAGTCTTAGGAAATACTAGGCATATCCCTGTGGAAATCACCAGATACCATCTTGTTTGACCCCTTAAGAATAGAGGAAAGGAACAGAAATGAACTGTATTTCTCAATCCAGCTTCAGAAAGCATTCAATTACACAAAGTGCTGCCCTATCCCACACTGGATTCCTGCTCCAGTACATAAAATAACGTGTGAGACTTGTTCAGCATCCAAAATTGAAGCCATCAAGTTCTACAGATGTTGGAAGTTCATTTATAACCATCCAGAAATGACAAGGAAAGAGCTGCAGGCAGCAATAAAGTATCTCGGCATACATTATCCCTTCAGAACCAAGGAAAAATAAAAGTAATGGTTGATTTAAAAAAAAAACAAAACATAGAGAAATAGGGCTAGAAAGGACCTTCCAAGGTTATCAAGGCCATTCTTCATGTCCAGAGCAGGATCATGTCTCCCTACAGCAGATACTTGTCCCACATGCTCTTCACTGGCACCCAGTGCAGGGGCCGCACAGCTCTCCAAGGCAGCTCTTCCCAGCTCCTTACTTACTGTATCTTATTATAAACAGTAACCCAAGTCTTCCTTGGTGCAGCCTAAGCCGCTTATTCCTTGTACTACCTGCCAAGGACACAGAACACATTTATTTTCTCACAACAGCCCTCTATATATTTGGAACTTTGCATATTGCATGTTCCCCTCTTTGCCCCTTAGGCTTTCCCAGGCTAAGCTACCCCCTGTTTTTTCAGGCCTCTCTGGCAGGTCATGTTTTGGAGATCATTGTCCTGGGTCTCCTCCAGACTCTTTCCAAACTTCAGTCTACAAATACAGACATCACGCTGCATCTCAGGCCCTCCGTGCCTCATTTTGTGTATCTTGCAGACAGGAACGTGGTTTATACATCTGAATTTGCTGCTTTTCTGCAACAGCAACACACTGGGACGTACTCTGAAAAGCTCTCCATAACGAAGAAGCTAATCTCCTGTTGCAAACATAGGGGCTACTCCAGAGGATGTTCCTAGCTATCTAGCTAAGGCAGTCCAAATTTCTTTGCAGGAGGAGACTCTGCTGGCTAGAGAGGGAGTTTGGGAAGACTGGGATGACTAGGTGAGCTGTGTTTGACAGGTACACCAGCAGTGACCACACTCAGCTCATAATACATAGGATGGACTCTCAGACAACCTACAAGGTACTTTCTGCAGGCTGCTGCACCAGCAGCTGCTCCCCAGCCATGTTCCTGTGGTGGGGTCTCCCAACTGAATGCACATATCTGTTTTTCTCGCTGATGAGTTTCATCCCATGTTTTTCTGGAAGCCTACTTTTCACTTTCTGTACACTCCCATCTTGTGAAAGAAGAGATCACATTTTAGCCAGTATCACCTGTTACTGCTTTTTCTTTTGTTTGTCCATGCTGGAACCACTTTTGGTATTCTTAGCACTCTTTTTTTTTCAATTATTATTTAAAGGAATTACTGGTTCTGCTTAATTCCTTTTTCCTTTATGCTCCCTCCCTAAAATTACCTACTAATTCTGATTGTACTCAACTCTTTTGTCGTTCACTTGCTCTTTTCTCAATTTGTATTCCTGAATAGTACATGCATTACCTTTTATCTTCACAGTCAACCTGTTTTGTTCTACTGGTTAGACTCAGACCTAGAATTTCTTTTTTGATTACTTCTTATATATATAAAGAAGGTGGAAAAAAAATCATTTTCCATCTCATTCATATAGGTAGGAATATACACATATATGTATGAAACTCATTATGGCAACAGCTGCTGGAATTTCTTGCCATTCTGCATCCCACTCATCCTCTCCCAGGAGACATGCAGATGATTACAGCCCTCCATGCTCTGTGCTTTGGGTGACATTACTAGTTGCTGAAAGACAACCTGGTCCACCTGATCTTCCTGGTATGGTAGCCTGCAGAAACATGTACAGCCATAGCACTCCTTCTTCCCTCTTCTGTCATCACTGACAGAACCAGTAACCCTTGTGGAAAGCAGCAGAGGGGCTCCCATCCTTTGTTTCTTCTTTGGTGTAATAGCCAAAAATTGCACAGAGGTTCAGGTGTTCCCTTCTGTATCAATGACATTCAGTCCTCAATGTGCGTTCGGGCAACGCTCTTGTATATCTTCCCTACTAAGGAGCAGGTACAAGCACCAAAACAGTGACTGCTTTCTCTTTTCAGAGCGGCATTTCCTCTCTCATTAGTGATGTTGGTGCAAACCTCCAACTTCCTAGCTTTTGCCTTTGGAGGTCTCTACATCCACCCTGTCTGGGTCTTTGGGATGACGGACCTGTCTCCATCTGACTGTTCCTCGCCCAGCACTTGGAGTCTGCTTCTACAGAAATTTCCCCAGCACTACTCTCTGCACTGGAGGATGTTGTTCTCCTCACCTGCAGAAAAATTCGGAGTTCAGCCCTTGGTAACCCAGCCCAGGATCCGGGCTGAAGCATGGCGTGTTTGCGGTGACGGTGTGGGCCTGGCCCTCAAGGCAGCAGGTCAAGGAAGATCTCAGCTCCATCAGCACTGTGTTTCATCATCCCTGCCTCGCAGGCTGTGACCCAGCCCCAGCTGTTAGCCGTGTGAAATTCCCCCTTTTCACTCACAGCTGCTGGGGCTGAGAGTTCACAGACCCTCTCCCAGCCTGGCTGCATCCCGCTCCATTACTAGGTTGCAAAAAGAGGGCAGAGATGCTACCTCTCGTTAAACTGATGCAGCTGGAGAAGCAGCAGCAGATGGCTCTGGCTGGAGGGATTATGTGGCTCTGCTGGGATTCCCTATAAACTCAGCTCAGTCAGACCAGTTTTTTCATGATCTGGAAAGTCTAAATGAGAAACAGTCTTAAAGCAGGTGAAGAGCAGGAGGAGGAGCAGCAGCAGCAACAGAGCCACATCAAACCCCCTTCATCTGTTTCTGAAGAAGGGTGTCGCTTTCTGGCTGCCAGCGCAGCTTGTCTCACAACAACAGAAACTGGGCTAACTGCACCAATTCTAGAGATCAGCTCTTTTCACTACAAGATTGTCTTGTCAGAAAGAGAGCTGAGATTCACCTAGGTGAGCTGGTGTCTCCTTTAAGTAGGCATCTGCATATGGCTAAGAGAAACCCAACATCTCAGAGAGACATTTTTTTCCCTCAGCATGCACACCATCAGTTTTGTTAGCTGTTCATATGTGTGTTAGGCATTAAAAACACTAACATTCAAAAAGAGGCAGGTAAAAGTTTTCAGCTGTGTTATTTTAGCTATTTTTCTTATCTGGTTGAACACATATTGTCTATTTTCAATATCTCTGAAAACATAATGAGGTTGGTTCTTCCTGTATTGAATATTATGAAAGAGGGGGTAACTATGTCCCCCCTGTTTCTTTACAGTCAGTTCTTCAGACGGTTCATGTTTTGACCTACTTGAGGCCACCAGATTTCTCCCATCTCAGAAGGACTGGGTTAAGGTCAAGACTATACCTCCCTAGCCCAAATGTAGACAGGTGGCCAAGTGTCAAGCTTACTGAAACAGGGCCATTTCCAAACTGTGTTTATCAGGTGATGCTTTAAAATCATTGCCAAAGTAACAGGAATAAATGACTCGTTTTTGTCTCAATGTCATCTCAACATTGAAAGAAGCATTTCTACATATTTACATCAAGAGACTTCTATCAAGTCTCCACATTTTTTGATGTCTCCAGAATCTCTTTTTTCTCTCTCTCTTTTTTTTTTTTTCCTTAAACATACCACTGAAAATATTTTGTAATGGGCATCTGCGCTTCTCCATGGTACCCAACATTGCTGTTTTGGTACCTCCACTGCAGGACCTGGGAGCTCGGAATTTCTGAGCTCTCAGAGGGAGGGATTGCTGGGGGATGGGGGTGGGATAGGAAAGTGAAGGGAGTTGGTAAAGATGTCACTGACGGGTAACTTACATAAAGCTACACAGGCATGTGGAGTCAGCATGCTTAGCTTAGGAAATCTACCCCAAAATTCATGACTTAGATGCATGCCCCTGCTGCTCCTTTGGAGGAGCAAATGATAGAGGGAATTTTAGAAAAACTAATTCACCTAATATGCTAAGTTGTTGCCAGTAGAGGCTCAAACTGAATAATAATCAAGCTAAGATACCTGCTTATCAGAGTAGCTTCCTCCTTCCTTTCCCAGTACTTTTAGTGGCTGTCAGTGCCTCTTGTTTTATAACAGACTGGGCTGCGCAGAGTAAGGGCCATTTTCTAGTTTCTGAAATGTCCTAAATCCTTTTGGGGACTCAGAAGCAACTATTTCCTATTCTCAACTAAAATTATGAGAACCGTTCCCATCATTCCTCCCAAGTCTAGGTGATTTTTTACTCAGCCTGAGCACTTATCAACCATTGGCACAACCCAAAGCCACAGAAGACCCTCGTGACCCTTTCAGCCGCTATTGCATAATTACATTTGACCCATGAATGAACAAGTAATGGACAGGATCTCCACCCAGGTCACACCCAGGAAAATGTTTTCTTAATGCTAGACATGGGTTTGTGGTCCAGAGGAGGTATTTTGGCAGGGAGACCAGCCTGTGTCCAAGCAGATTTGGGAAGTCAAACATACAGGAGCCAAGTCTTAGTTCTCACATTAAAATCAATCAATTAGACTTCTTAATCATCTCATTGCAACATTCTGGTTGTACTGCCAAGCTGGGCCGGTCAACAGATTTTGTTTTCCCTCCAACATACACTGGGACTAGCAAAACAGGCTACAACATCCCACCTCTTGTGGGAGCTGCCAGGGCCTCTTCCTTCGTGAAGACAGGTAGATGCAAAATCAGGGCAGGGAGCAGAGCAAAGAGAATGGGCAGTCACAGCATTCCCAATCTCTTGTCCAAATTTTCTGCCTCCTAAATTGCTAAGGCCTGAAATAAAATGAATTTAGGCAGCTCTGTAAGAAGCAAGGGACACTTAGGCAGAAATGCAGAGGAGAGCTGGTGTCATGGAGCAACAAACCGTGCTAAGTGAGAAGAAACATCCAGGAAAACAAAGCTGACTTGCAAGGTCCAAAGGGACAGTCCCACTTCATACCCAGTATGGATAATTAATCAAAAACACTTTCAAAAACACGTATTAACCTTTCTTCAAGAAACGAGGCATCTCCACATAACTGCTCTCCTCCATGAATTGAAGCACCTTGTGAAAATATCTTCCCTGGAGTCACTTAGCCTGCAGTCCCCATTTCTCACCAACTTTGCACTGTGAAAGGACCTCCAGCAAGTGCCAGCGGGAGCCAGGGCCTCACCCTGCAGAGGGTGAGCACTGCCACACTCTGCCACTGAGAGTTCAAATTCTTACTCCACAGAATGCCTTTGGCACAGGCCTTTTACCACTGTTTAAGGCATTATTGTGTGAATTATCACTGCAAGCATCAGTTAAAAAAAATGAAATTAATCAGATTGCAGACTGAAGCCTACAGAAGAAAAAGGAAGGAGAGGTTTTCTTTCTAAGGTGGTGTTGCTTTGAGTAGAGCTCTTATTCAAAAAAACATTTGGAAGAAAGTAGCTTTGGAGACTGACCCTGCAAAGTCCCAAACAGCATGACCTCTCCTCAAAGCTCAACAGTAAGCCATAGCATTAGTGTATGGCACTCTGATGAAAATGTATTCCTCTGCCCCTAGATACCCTCAACTCCGTGGTATATTCTCTCGTGGCCAGAAACTACTGGCTTCACATCACCGTTTTTCAACATGGCACCTCTGTAATGAAACAGGTTGCAGCTGTGCCCAAGCATTTGGCTTAGCTTAGCACAGCGGGAGGTGCTGGAAGCAGGGGGTTAACGTGTCAGAGCAACCACAGCCCTTCAACGTCCCCTTGCAGCCAAATGCAGAACCTGCCAAGTCCTGCGTTCCAATAAAACGCAACTCACACAATCTGTAAGTGTAATAAAATAGCTGTTAACAATTCTGTAACTCTCTCTCTTTAAGCTTGTAAAAGCCTGAAGGTCAGCTGGAAGTCAAGCTGCATTTCTTCGGGAAGAGGGCAGGCCAGTCCCGGGTGACGGGTTCCTGTCCTTTTACCTCATCCTCTGGGGCTTCTGAAGGGCCAGCACTGCGCCTGAAGGGGTCTTCTGCCTTACTCCTGCTACAGGAGAGCAAACGGACCAGAATGATGCGTGACCAGAGGGGAGTGGGTACCGAAGGACCTTGGCGTTTCAGAACTGCTCAGATCTGCCTTTCCTCAGCGGTGACACTGAGCAAACATCTTCTCAGTTTGGTGATTTGGGAGAAACAAGGGGGTGGTTTCCCTTCTCTGGGCTTGCTGCTGGAGACTCTCAAGACCATGGAGTGAAAAGAGAAGCAAGCCCAAACGCTGTCCCTCCAGGAGGAGCAAGTCTTAAAATCACACGGTGACCTCCAGGCTCACTGGGGTTTAGAGCTGGGTATGCAAACCCAGGCACAGCGCTCCTGCAGTCTTGTATGTGGAAATGTAAGGCCACCGGTCAAGGGAACAAAGCTGATTTGCCACGTACAAAAGCAGGGAAGGAGGATGGATGCGGAGAGGGAGAACAAGGGTAGGGGAGGCAGAAAAAATTCATCACCGTTCTCTCGTCACAAGACACTCCATTTCTAGTTTGGCAAACCAAGTGATTTCATTTGTCATCTCCAGGGTCAAAAGCCTCCTCATTTAATCACCGAGATTTGGAGGGACAGAATGTGTCAACACTTAGAGTAAAAAAAAAACCAACATGAAAACCATGTTTTCCCCAGTAATTTCCCAATTGTATCCCCAAGTATATCAAATTCTTGAAAGAAAAAGCATCCAGACAGAGGGCCGAGCAACACTGCCAGAGCAGCCCTGGTGAAATCAGCAGTTGTTGCAAAATGGCGTAATCTGCTCCAGTCAACTAACAGTAGCAAGAATAAAGCCTACATGGCTGGACCCTTTTATTGTTTTAGCAAATGCTATGTTATTATATTTTTATTGTACTTTACATTAAAACTCTGTTTATTTCAGCTAAGAAAGGAGGAAATCAAAGGGGAAGAAAAAAAAAGAGTGGACTAACCTGCAAAACCAATTCAAATATAGGCTTTAAGATCAAGCATCTTTTCCAGGATGATATAGGAGTACCCAAAGCTCTGCTCCTTCCTAGCAGGGTTTTGCTTACCATTATTTTACAGTAGCTGAGGCCAGGGTGTCCAGGGACAGATTTAGACGAGCACCATGAGGAGGAAAGGTGAGGCTGAACACCAGTGGCAGGCAGAGCACCGCCCTTCCCTCCAGGTGCTGCAAGCCCTTGTGCACAGAGGAAATTCTAAGGTATAGACATACCTGCAACACTCACACGCACAAAGTATGGACCTTTGAAATTTCTTTTATTTTTGTTTTTAAGAAGCGCCCTTTAGAAATCCCATTCACCAAACCATCTTTTGCAGAAAGGGTACAATGGCAGCTCAGAGAACAGTAAGAAGCACAAGTAGCACAAAAAAAAAATCATGAAACGCATTCAGTTTTTCACCCAGGCTTACGTCTTCAGTTCAGCTTTAATCAGGAAAAAGTTTGGGTTCCCCGGGGCTTTGGTTACAAGAAACCAGCTGCAGCACTGGAAGAAGATGGAGCTTTTCCAGAGGGAGCCGGTGGGGTTTGTGCCTGGTGAGGAACCGCAGCAGTTCAATCGGCCTCAAAGCGAGCCTCTGCGTGCTCTCTTCTGGGAAGCACCACGGGAATACGCTTAAGGTGTGGGCGGTGAAGAGAAGGGGAAACCCAGAAAGCACCCCCGTGTGATGTCCCCCACAAGCGCTGGCATCCTTTTCCCTTCACACGCGAGCTGCGCAGGGGACACCCACCCCGGAGGGGGTGATGTCCTCAGCTTTGAGGTCCCACAACCCCTGCTGCTGCTGCTGCTGGAAAGGTGTCCCCAGGGAGCTCCCCCCGTGGGCCGGCCCAGCGGGAGCCCCCGGCCTCGCCGAGCCGCTGCTGGAGCCGCGGGCGCTGCCGGCCGCCGGAGAGGGCGAGGGGCGGCGGGGAAACCGCTGCCCCCCGCGCCGGTCCGGTCCCCGGCCGAGCACTGACACCTAGCGGTACCCATCGCCCTCCCTGCCCCCGGGCTCCCGCCGAAGCGGGGGGAACGAGGGAATCGCCCTCAGCCGAGAGGAGGCCCGCGGGTTTTGAGAGACGCTCGACCAAAGGAGGCGAAGGGCAGCAGGGGGAACGAAATGAGGCAGAGGAGGATGAGGCCGCGGCAGGCAAAAAACTTCAGCGTGGAGGTCGTGAGACTGCAGCGGATGAGAAAATCCTGCCTGGGAGAAGGGAGGTTGCGCCTCTGGAATAGCACAGCGAGGCACGGCTGGCGCAGGCTGTTCCGCGGCCTGAAGAGGGGACACGGTCCCTCACCTGAGCTGAAGATTCATTCCCAGGGCGTAGTAAGGATCTCAAGAGATGTAAAAGTGGGGGTGGGAAGAAAAACAAGCCTCCAATATTGAAAGGGAAAAGTAACATTTCAAATCAAATGGCCTGGGTGGTTCAAAAGGGACAAATTTAGCAGGTTGGCTCCTCAGTTCAGGGAAGTAAGTCCCTTTAAGCCACTGCAGCCTATTTCTGCATTGATTAAAATGCATTAACAATCTCTGAGTGTATTGGCTTTGCGTGGCAAGGTTTTGGTAGTGGGGGGGCAACAGGGGTGGCTTCTGTGAGAAGCTGCTGGAAGCTTCCCCTATGTCCGACAGAGCCAATACCAGCCGGCTCCAAGACGGACCCGCCGCTGGCCAAGGCCGAGCCCATCAGCGACAGTGGTAGCATCTCTGTGATAACATAGTTAAGAAGGAAAAAAAGTTGCTGGGACACGGAAACGGCAGCCAGAGAGAGGAGTGAGAACATGTAGGAGAAACAGCCCTGCAGACCCCAAGGTCAGTGAAGAAGGAGGGGAGAAGGTGCTCCAAGTACTGGGGCAGAGATTGCCTAGAAGACCATGGTAAGGCAGGCTGTCCCCCTGCAGCCCAGGGAGGTCCACAGTGGAGCAGATATCCACCTGCAGCCCGTGGAGGACCCCACGCCAGAGCAGGTGGATGCCTAAAGGAGGCTGTGACCCCGTGGGAAGCCCACGCTGGAGCAGGTTCCTGGCAGGACCTGTGGATCTGTGGAGAGAGGAGTCCACGCTGGAGCAGGTTTTCTGGCAGGACTTGTGACCCTGTGGGGGGCCCACACTGGAGCAGTGTGCTCCTGAAGGACTGCACCTGGTGGAAAGGACCCACGCTGGAGCAGTTCTTGAAGAACTGCAGCCCGTGGGAATGGCCCACGTTGGAGAAGTTCATGGAGGACTGTCTCCTGTGCGAGGGACCCCACACCGGAGCAGGGGACGAGTGAGGAGTCCTGCCCCTGAGGAGGAAGGAGCAGCAGAGACAACGTGTGATGAACTGACCGTAACCCCCATTCCCCATCCCCCTGCGCCGCTCGGGGCGGGGGGGGGAGTAGGTGGACAATCCAGGAGTGAAGCTGTGCCTGGGAAGAAGGGAGGGGTGGAGGAAAGGTGTTTTGAGATTTGGTTTTATTTCTTGTTACCCTACTCTGGTTGATTGGTCATAAGTTGAGTTAATTTTCCCAAGCTGAGTCTGTTTTGCTCATGACAGTAATTGGTGAGTGATCTCTCCTGTCCTTATCTCGACCCACAAGCCCTTTCTTGTATTTTCTCTCCCCTGTCCAGCTGAGGAGGGGGCAGTGATAGAATGGTTTTGGTGGGCACCTGGTGTCCAGCCAGGGTCAACCCACCACACTGAGTTTTAGATTAATACTGAAAAGCAGATTCAGTTAAAACTATTTCCTGTAATCCACAAATGTCCTGTCGCTCATCCCAGGAAATTCCACAAAATGGAAAAGCACACAGAAAACACAGTATTTAATGAAATTGAATCCAACTTCACTGAAAACTTCAAGCCTGTGCAGAATTCAAGTGTGTAACAAAATGAACAGGCAAATCTGATTTAATTTTTAACTTTTTCCTCCCCTCAGGGAAGTTATAGATTCTCACAGCTTTTTCTGAATTCAGGGTTTTTAGGATACACTGTTTATTAAGACATTTCTCACTTATGTATGTCCTGCTTGACACATACAAAAAAGATCAAGGCATTACAAAACTACATCACAACTACATTAGATTCCCAGGTAGAAATTCTCTCTCTTGAATAACTCTGGATAAGTGAATTAATCCCTCCTGCTCTAAAGAGAAAAATCTCATAACATCTACTACGAAGAGGTACAAAATACAAGGTTATATTAATATTTCTACTTGTCAGCCAGGGAAGCCATTGCTGAAAAAATGTGTTAAACAAAATTTCCCTTGTGAAAACTCTTGTAATAATCCAAATCCCGCCAGAGTTGAACAAGGCAGTACAAAAGAGTAGAACGTCATTGAAAATATGAGATTTTTTTAAATTACTATTTAAGAAGTTAATGGCAGGTTTCTTTTAGGTGGTCCTCGTCTAAAACTATGTACAACTGCACAAGCCTGAAGTAGGTTTAAGCCTCTCTACATCTCTATGTTTTCATAGTAGATCCTCCAAAATCTAGTGCCCATGGCTAGGCACACTTAAGCAGAAGTTACTCTTGTGATATGAATAGCTTACCTAAAAATAGTAGCAGCTATTTATGTTGATGCATGGTAATGGAAACCTGTTTTCAGACTACAGAATGCTGAATAATCAATCTATAGCATGCCTGAAGCAGAGTCCCTTACGAAGTACTATCCAGGGGTGAAGTTTATCGTCCCATTCCACACTGCACAAGATAGGTTTTTGTGAAACTCAGATCATCGTTACGATTTACCTATGCCATGAAGATCAGTCACATGAACCAGCAAAAGCACATAGCAAACTCCCATGAACCAGCTGCCAAAATGTTGCCTTCTGTTCAATAGCCTATTCCAAATTACACCTCTAATCCCAAGTAGCTTGGAACAACTGCTGCCATTTCAGATAAAAAACCACCATCAGAAATCTACACCTAACATATAAACTCCACTTAATCTTGTATTGGTCAAGGATGATCAGCACTGAAACTGGGCACTAGAGAATGAAACAAGTTCAACTATATTAACAATTAAGAGAGAAAGCCATGCATGTTAGCTAGGAGAAAAATACAGAGATTTAGGGGCTTATACCAAAGATTATTCTAGGAGGGATATCAGGGCCCCAAAATTGGTAACTGATTTTTAAGAAAAAGGAACCTAGTTTCCAGAGGAACAGGGGTCTGGCCCAGCATGGCCAAAATTAGATCCGAGTTGGCAGTAACAAGAGCACTCGATGCAGCTCAGGTGAGTACTGACACCCTGCTGTGCTTTTCTGAACCCTCCTTTGGGTGGTTCTCTCGCTCTGACCCTCCAGGGCTGGATCCCTTGCAGGTGCCAGAGAGGCTCCTGCACCTCGGAGCTCCCTCAGCTACTACAGCACTAAAAACTCCGACTGAGTAAAGAAGTGCCAGCTGAAGCAGAGGCTATTTACCAGGCCGTGCACTGGTCTGTCTCTGCTGAGCCAGGGGCAGCACTGGACCAGCTCAGATGCTGCATTCTCCCCCGAGCAGGCACTAAACACAGCTTCAGCTGCCCCAGAAGCCAGGCAGATTTTCTGGAGAGAGAAAGCACACGCAGAGAAAGAGCCTGCGTGTCTCTGTGTACCGGCCCAAGGCAAAGGTCTGCCAAGCACCCGCGCTGGCCCCCAAACCGTGGGAGATGCCCAGCCTGGCAGGCTGCTCGGGACCCGCAGCGAGGACACGTGCTTGCTCACAAGGCTCCCGCAGGGGAGCCTGCAAAATCCTCACGGAACAACTAAGGAGTTTGGGAAATGCTCCAAACTCCTCAGATGGCAGATGAGGACAGCTGAGCTGATTTTTCCTCATTCTTGAGAGAGTTTTGGGATCTAAAGACACCACCCAGGCTGAGAATAGCGGCTCAGTGTTAGTGTAACAGGGAGTAATAGTTGAAGAGGAATAGCATCTCCTTGGAGACACTCCGCCATTCGTATTCCAAACCTATTAAAGATGCACTGTTTGCTTTGGGATGGGTGCTTTGTTTTAACTATATTATTGAGACCATGGTTGATAATTAGACCTTTGCTCATGCTTAGTTAAAAATTCATGTAGCAGTTAACATGGCAGCTTGGTTGTTAGGTTAGGATTTTGTTCAGCTGCACAGCAGCTAAACATTCATAGAGCTGAAATTTTTAGATGAAAGCATACATGCATCCAAACCTCAGAAAACTGTGCCTAACTCGGAGCAGTCTCCATGCCCCAAGCCCTTCTCTCTGCACAGGCACCTTGGACTTTTAAGAGCAGGTAGTCTTTACCATTTGAGCTTACTGCTGCCCCAGGAGTTACTCTGACCTGCCCTTCAATGCCAGAAGGTGCCAGCCCTGCCCTTGCTTGGCCCCTTGGTGTGAGCCTCTTCAGGCTGTGAAGTCAGTAGACACGTTTCTGCGGGGGCTTTGCTCCCTGAACTGCTTCAGCCCTGGCGAAAAGGACTCAGCAGGAGCACGTCACCGGGAGCAGGGAAGCAATAAGGAAGGGTCTATTCTTTTCACAGGGAGCCGGATGTCAGATCAGCTCTCCTACTGTGTGAGGCCTCACCCTCACCGAGCAATTCTTTCAATGAAACCACCTATGAAGCAGAGTCCTTAAAGATCTTGTCCTATCACTCTGCGTACACCCACACCCCCCAACACATCTCTAATTGTTCAGGTGAAGAGATGCCAGGGGACATGAGAACAAGATACAAAAAAATTAATTCTTTCTTTTAATAAAGTGAAATTCAGATATCATCCTAGGTCAAAGTGAACTCTGAGAATTTTTATCCTAAAAAAAGAATAGTATCAAGAGGTTCAGTTATCCATGCTTCTACTGAAAATGTTATTGCAAGCAGAAAGGCAGTCTTATTTAGCAAGTGAAGACGGGGACATGCTGTCAGTGGTTTAATAGCTTTCTCTTTTTTTTAAATGACAGAAGACTTACTGTGGAATCGAATCCCCAACAAGAAGAAAAAGCTCAATTAAAACCTTTCAAAATGTGGAAGAAAGAAAAGCCTTTACTCTGAGGATGCAGAGCAGCAGCTGAAGAAACCTGGATGGAGCTGATGGACACCAGAGCCCCTTGGCATCATCAAGCAGTCCAGACTTGCTGACAACACATTCACCTTCTGTAGCACCATCTGCCACAGGCTTCGTCACTTTGCCAAATAACTCTTCCCAGTACACAAGCTTTCTGCTGCTAACGAGGATGCATCTAGCAGAAGAATAGGAACCCCAGTCAAACTCCAACAGCATCCCAACTACACTGAAAAAAGATCCAATCACAGATTTTTGGACAGAGAAGCATGTAAGATCTTGACAGCAAATCTGCCTGGTCAGGCAGGAGAAGGAAGCTGTTCAGGCTGTTCAGAGCTCTGAAAGGCAACACGCTAATGGAGCTCCATGTGCCAACTTCAGAAATTTGTGAGGAAGAGAGGGAGACAGTTTAAGTCACTTGTACCACTCTAGCTACTGGTGCAGATGACTGTGACAGTATTATCCATAATTACTTGGACAAATTTTCTTGTAACGTACAGAAAAAGGGAAGATGAGCATAACTGACCCTTCTGAGCTTCACTGTATTAACACGCACTTTTCACTCAGCCCAAATTCTGAGATTTCAAACTGAAGCAAAAGGGACTAATTTTTGAGCATGGTGCCATACACAGAAGTAGATGGCATCCCTTTACAAATGCTCTCTGGCACATGTGACTAACTGAAGGTGACAAAATACTTCACACATATTGAGTAACTACTGGAAAGGTAAGGTTGTTCAAGCTGTGTTTGCAAACCTGGTGTGCAAAATCTGGTATACGGAGCCATGTAGTACAGCTGCATACAACCCAGCAGCTCCAGGCAGGACCTGTCTGGGTTGCAACAAGACTTGCCAGGATATTACCAGTTCCCCTGGGAGACAAAACCTGACAGCTCATTCTATAGAAAATCCTAGATCAGATGGGTTAGTGTCTTTATTAGGGAGGAGAAAAGCACTTCATGACTTCCAGATCCCCAGCTAGCTGGATCCCTAATTGCTATAAAGTCTGTATCAGTCCCTTCCCTCAGATAGGATCTTCAAACAAAAAGCCATGGTTGGGAAATACAGAAATCTGTAGCAAGGAGCATCTCTTCCAGGAATAAATTCCAGCTGAATTAGTACAATAGTAGCAGCACAGACATCCAGGAAGGTTAAAATAGCACTGCTGCCTACAGCTATGAAAGGCTGAATCTTTCCAAATTCCTGTTGTAGGAGACCAAAGGGATAGAAGAGAGAGGAACTTAAGAGATACCTGAAAAGAGTGATGTGTCACTGGAATTCAAGACTGTTATCACAGCTGAAAACAATTTTCTTTGCAAAAGAAGTCAACATCTATATGGATCTTAGTTGCAAATGAGAGCTTTTGCTTGACTAACTGCAAAAGAAAACAACTGCTAAAGAAGTTAACCTAGACAAAGAAACAAATTCCTCCTACACCAAAAGCTCTGATTCTTATGAAATAATATAAATAAGAAAACCAAAACACAAAAGAAACCCCCATATATCATTAATCAGTAATTATGCGCAGCAGAGCAGTGCTCATGTCAATGAGATGGCACTTCAGCTCAGAATATTCCTCTGCAGGAAACTTCAGAAGTCAAGGCAGTATTTTTAAAACATCCAGAATTGCCTCATTACCATCTTACATCTGTACATAAGATTGTGTTTTGGTAAGGACAGAATATTACTCTAGGAACAGCAATAGAGATGATGTATTCACAAAACCATCCAGCTCCTAATTCCAAGAATAGACTTGAAATTTAACTATATATACACTAGTCAAATGTTAACTTAGGGTTAGAGTAAGCAGCTGCCCCTTATGCATGGCCGACTTATGAGTACCCCCAAATCACAGTGACAGTGATGCTTACGGCCCATCACTCCTTCCTTGCAGAATATGCAAAATTGGCCACGGCAGCCAAACTCACAGCAACAAAAGACTCTGCTTTGGTAAGTCCTCAGAATGTCATCATAGGCAAGGTGACACTGGAGTGAAAGGGTGACAGTAAGATATGGTCGTCTTTGATCCGTAGACTTAGGGGACATGGTGTAGCTACCCAGTATTTTCTCACGTATCTTTGGGGATACTCCTGCAATGAGGCTGCTCCAAAAAGGAACAGAAATGTTTTTAATTCTCTCTGGCCTCAATTATATACCCATTCTGAGTAGGTTTTTAACTCAACAGTAAAGACAGCACTGGTGTCCACCAAAAGATAGGACGCTCCTACCAAAGGAGATAGAATTAATAAAGCCATTCTGAAAAAGAGACACTACATTGCTGCAAGAGACCAGTCTAAGCAGGGAAAGTTGACCAAAATTGAGCAGTTGACAACTGCACCTTAGGATCAAGGCCACTGAAAAAATATATGCAGACTTTCAAAGATATCAGGGGGCCTTAATAATAATAATAAATAAATAATAAAAAAAGATGGTGCAGTTCTAAAAGCATCAAACATGGGAGTGCCTCGGATCAGTCACGTAGTTTTATAATTATATGAAACCCCTCCTTCTGCTGCAGTTCTTGAGTGTGGCACCACAGGTGATAAAATACTATCCCAATTGCACTGCTTGCAGTATAACTGTACAGGCTCAGCCAATCTCCTAACTAATTCTAAAGACCATTTCTCTATTATACTAAATAGTTGCTTAGCAAATGCATAACAGGAAAACCAAGAGCAACATATGCAACAACAGTTCTTTCATCGTTTTCTCATCACTGTTCCATGACCACCCATATCAAGTAATTAATATAGAAAACACATCCCACAACTCCAGTAAACACTTTCTGAACACCTGCCTAAGAAGAAAACATTTGCCCCAGGGGAAATCCACTTGATTTGACTTGCAGGTGTAGAATGATCCAATAAAGCCCCTCTCATTAAACAATGTCAACTACATTTGAAAGGACAGCATCAGTTTCAGGATGGATAATAAATGGTAAGCCAGTAATCTAGTAACAGGTCTTAGTGCACCTGCCCATTTCTTTGTTGTCCAGCTTCAGATAGATTTGATAGGAAGGAGAAAAACCTAGGTTCCCCCCCCCCAAAGCAATATACAGAGGGCCAGTTTCTGCATGTCACTGAAAAGGGTCTCCAGATCACACAGTTAAGGCCAAAATCGCATTTGTACGTTAGTGAAGCCATTTTGAAGGATGTTAATCCAGACCCTGCCACTTGGTTAGTGTCTACTTCAAAGCAGTGCCTGCAATCCTCTTCCCCAACTTGTCTAATACCAGTGAAAGTCTGGCAAGCTGTCATTCCACACCACAACAGCTCCAGGCTTTGGAAGGGTGTGGAGGATGAGGGAGGAAAGCTATTGCATGGTGAGCAAATACAGAAGCCAACAAGTTTTCAGTATGCCATTGGATGCTGACAAAGTAGTAGCCTTTATCGTACCGGTTAGGGAGGACATCACCTGAAGAGAGAGTGTGTGTCTCTGTGTGATGTATGTATATGTAAGCATGCATTTTTAAGGGGTTAAAGTAGCATGTTAATTCTTGCTACTCCCAAATTATCTGTGACCATTTGTACATTATGAAAGTTTTCACGTGATAAAACAGACTAGTACTCTTTAGGCTGGAAGACTCTTCTGTAAAACAATGAATAATAAGATCAACAGGCAGCAGCTAAGCATATAAGAAAATTCATTCAAACCAGAGGTTTAAAAAAACAATCCAAAGTAATTTTCTACAAAATTAACTTGTGAAGCTCATTGATACAGGATGTTGTAGAGGGCAATATATGAAGCAAAAGGAAACAAAATAAGCTCATGGAAAATATGCCCGGCATTACCTATTAAGACAGAAGCAACCTTTGTCTCAGCAAGTAACTAAACAGCAAAATACCAAACTAAGGACAGCCACTGGTGAAAGATCACCTGTACATTCATCTATTTCACATGCTATTTCCCTATGCTTGGGCAACCTCAAGACAACAAGCATTACAAGAAACAGGATGTTAGGCAAATACAAGAGTCTCAGGAAGCCTTCTGTCACGTGGCCTTGGGTCTCTAAAAATGCAGAAACAATGTATGCTGAAATTAATTAATTCGAGGTTATTCTATTCCCATTTTCTGAGCAAAACCAAACATTTGCATGATATGAAACACAACAGCACATACTGGGTTAAAAAGTGAGGAACAATTACAAATTAATCTATCCTGATTTCTCATTTGTTGTTGCTAGTTAAGGTATTTCAACTTGCTCCATTTGCAATGTCTTGTTAGGACAGAGCATTCAGCTTCCACTGATGAAAAACTGATTTTAAAAATCAGTCCAAGCTCACTCAACATGAGACAAGGCAAAATAAAAGTCAACTTATGTTTCTGGTGCTGAAAGACAGTATTTTGTAGGAACAAAACATGTAGCATCACATGTCAACACCTTTATCATTAAGTTCTTTTTTTTAATCCATCACCTACAGTCTTTCTTACTTAACAGACTATTTTAACATATACACCTCTGCAAATATTAAACTAGTACCACCATCACTATTTTTGTTGTTGTTTTTAAGCAAAGAAAAAGCCACGTTTATTTTGTAGTAGCAATAGTTTCTTTTTTATTTTTAATATACTTTAGGAAACAATATACAAAGCTGAGCTTTGCCACCATTTTCAAACGGCGGTTGCTCCAATTACACAAATTCAGCGTTTTGTGATGGTTAAGAACAGCAGTCAGCACCAGACTTAAACAGTTAGCTACAACACAAACATCCTTCGAAATGAAATGTCATAATATCAAGACAGGTAAACCAGGAGTTAACATATGACAACTGTTGGGGAGGTGTCTTAAATCATTCTTGTTGAATTTTATATTTCATTAAATATTTTATACACATTTTCCTGTTTACAAGTTTTAAACAAAACCTCCCTCGAGGAATTATTTAAGTACAAAAATGTTCAACAAGAACAGTTCTAATAAAGAGTCCCCAAACAGACCAAATTTTAATATGTGTTGACCAAAGGAAATGAAAACCAGTGTTTCTTTGTTTTAACATGTTTATTACAACAGATACAATTCACATCTGACTAGCTTTTTTTTTTCCTCTTTCCCCTCCCACAACCATGTTAACATGTTCATTGGGCTATTTCCTTATATTTGAGCAAGTAATGTACTTTCAGCACACATGCCCAGCAGTACTATAAGTCCATTCTTACAGGGTGCAAATGGAAATACGTTTCAATAATTTATACAAACAAGTGGGTTATGCTCAATCACTGCAATTTTAAGCTACTGTACACAGGAATGAAAAGATTATAGAAAAAGTGCCATAGCAACAGTGCCTTAAGAAAAGAGAAAATTAGAAGCATTAAAAAACTGATAAAATCAGATTTAGGATTTCACGGGGAAATGGAACACAGAAAATGAAAAACATTTCTCTGTAGAACAGAAATGGAGAAGCACTGCTCTCGATTCGGTGCAAGTGTGGAAACAGTTGTTTCATGATATTTTGTACATTACCCAAACTGTTGCAGCCTTAGACACAGATCGCCTGGCGCTTGCATTGAATTTTAGGAAATGCAAGATTTCTGAATGATAAATTAACTAAAAAAAAAACCAACAAAAAAAAACAAAAAAAAAAAGAAAGCTAATTTTGCAGACAGGTTTACATGTAAAAGGCTAGGTATTTAGCCACCTCAGCATTGATTAGTTTTGGATGTCTAAGCTCTGATACACATGGCTTCCCATGGCTTCACTCTACAAAACATATTTACAACGTGAAGAATACATCTACAAGAAATCTACATTTCAAGGGTTTTACAAATCATTCTTGTATCTTTCCCCTGAATTTGACTCCCTCCTGTCCCCTTCCCCATGTCAACTTTTTTTCTGCCCAGCTCAACGGTCCAAAGTCTACTCAAATGCAGCTCAAAAGTGTTAAGACTGGGCATCAGTTTAATAGTTCCTGTACTCAAAACCATGTGCAATTGTTTACAACTTTTCACACCATGAAGGAATTCTGATTCTTTAGCTTTTCAAGTTCTTTAATTTGTTGCCTCAAAAATAGTATCCTGCAAGAGAAAAGAAATAAATTAGTATAAACATTTTCATTATACAGATATTAAATAAGTATCTACACAAGTACTTCTACAATTTCAGTGAACAATACCAAGCTCCTTAGCTCTATTAATAAAATTCACATATTTTAAAATTAATTCTCAATCTGCTCAATCACCTACAAACACTGTATGCAGATGCACAGAGACCTGCCATGTTTGATACCTTAGTTCAGAGAATTAAGTTGCTATATTTCATTAAGACTGATACACAGTTATGTTTAAGCTTGTTCTTCACTTGAATTTAACTCCCAGAAAAAGTGAGACACTGGAAGAGTACACTGAGTAACTGAATATTCTGAAGAATGGTATTATGCCTGTGTCATGCAGTTTTCCAGACTGTACAACAACCCAAAGCGCTCATAAATTTTTTTAAACAAGCAAGTTTTCTTCTAGGTGCAACACTTTTTTTTCCTAGTATTTGGCTCTGTGGCTAGTGGTAGTCACTAGTTATGGTAAGCTCCAATCTCAAAATACTTGATCATTAAAAGACATCTAAGGGAAAAAAAAAAAGCTGTAACTACACCTGGCTTAGAAATAAATTATATTGCTAGCAATTCCCTTATACATCTTTCCTTCTTCTACTGAACTGACATGAACAACTATTGTGATTAATTAACATTTGGTTTACATAACTGTTTCCCAGAATTTTTCATGAATATTTTGAAACAACTTTTCATGATGCTGAAGTATAATGCAAGCTTGTGAATGAATTAAGAAAATATTCAGGCAAAGTTGGAGTTTCATATAAATATTCCATAAAGTCCAAAGCAAATTTAATTGATGCAGAAAAAGCATCCACTTCAGCAGACTTTTGTACAACACTTCAAATATGTGCCCAGTTCAGTAAAAATGAATTTTCTACTGAAAAGTAGGTGAAAAACAATTAAGATAGACACACTGAAAAAAAAATTAAACTTAAAAATTGTGGGCATATAAAATATATCAGTCAATGAAAAGTGCCTTTTTGCATGCTGCCAGTTATGGTTAAAACAATATACTCGCTTTGCCTGGAGCTAAAGTTCCCTCTTAGAATAAATTTAAATACTTCTCTTCTGTGCAAAAGCATAGAAATAATATAATCATTCAAATGTGTTGCCTTTGATAATCCCATCCTTTGCGAAAGCCTCCCCCCACCAACTTGTTACTTATGCCATGTATTCCACGTCTTTGGGATTGCAGCAAAAATAAAAGATACATGTTATCATAGACTCAAAGTCACAATAACCATTATCCATTGATAGCTTAAGTATACACAGTGTACAAGAAACAAGGTGTTATTTAGTGACTTGAACATTGACATTTGACATGTCATTTCAGATCAAACATGTACCCAGAGACAGAAATGAAACCTTAGGAAATGAAACCTGTAAGAAACCAAGCATTTCATTAAATATACTACAGAAATTTTAATTTATGTAATGAAGTTATGAAATAAAATTAAAGAAAGAATGGATATTTTTGATTCTTTATTAGGAATTATTTACAAATATGTTATAGCCTACTTCTGACTACAGATTTACAAATATATTATTAGCCTACTTCTGACTAAAGGATTGTTTTACTAACTGCCAAAAAGCAAGAGCTTCTAGGATAAAGCTAGCTATTTAAACAGCATGCAACGCTATTAAAGTGGCTTAAAATAGTAAATCAGAATCACTGTATTCAAACTGTAGTGTGACTTAGTAGATGGGACAACATAATTCAAAAAGGAAACTAAATATGAAAATAGATTCAGGATCATGGCTACTGGTGAAAAGTTTCTGCATGTATTGTAAGACCAAACTTTTCAATCTTGCACAAGTCTTCAACAATGTGGTTGTGTATTGCTTCAGTGATATGCAAGACACCCGCTATGACTGACTTAAGAAGCAGAAGTCTACTTTGCTATAATCAACACCTCACTAAAGAACCCCGAGATCTTCTCAGATGCCTCCTACCTAAGTAACAAACATTGAATTTTTCCTTAGCTTGTGATATCAACAACACCTGTTCAAACTTACCTAACAAATGTCTCATACAAACAGTAGTGTTTAAGACCAGTATAAAGATGTGTACCTATGTGATCTATGCATCATGTATGGACAGATATTTTAGAAGTATGCTGAACTAGTGTGAGTTAATCAGTTTTTCCTAATGCACTAATGTATCTGGAAAGATACTTCTTTTCTATGTAAGTGGAAATACATACAGAAGTTGCATATCTGGTTCTATTCATTGGAGACTAAGAGGTATCTGTGTGGGAAACAGGTAGAACGTACACAGGGAAGACAGCCTGCAAATCTGGCAAGAATTAGCATACTTACAAAGTCATCAGTAAATATAGCTCATGCAAAACAATGCTAGAATGAATTCTAATACCACCTTGAAAATTACCATTTTGAAAATAAACACAGAGCGCACACTTACCTTTGCTCACGCAAAGTTGCTTGAATTTCACATACTCGAACTAAAGACCTTAAATTCTTTAATTCAGTACAAATTTCTGACATATGGACACTTCCCATGTTATGGGCTTCCTCACGTAATCTTGATGCCTGCAATGGTTACACATAAAGGTTAGGATTTTGAATCATGCATTGGAAACAACTGGCTATAGCCAGAGGATTGCAGGATGAGTGTGTCTTGAAACAGCAAAGCACTCGAATAACTTCAAAAGGGAGTATTAATCAGAAGTACATTAAATTCTCTACAAAAGCCCATCTAGAATCAGAAATGAACAACACTGGCTGCCAAGAGATTGTCTAATCCAGGCCCATGCTAAGCCAGGGATGGTTTAGATTTGATCCTAACAAATGTTTACCCAACCATAGTACAGGACAGGGCTCTGAGTTTCCAAAGTTTCCAGACTTGTATTTCCCATCTAAATTAATCCTTAGTGACACAAATAATTGAATGCCTTCTTTCCAGCTACCTTATGCAGGAAAAATACTTTGCAACCCTCTTCAGGTGTTCTCTTCCAGACAAACTCCATTATTTTAATATCCCCACTTAGTCAGGTGGAGACAAGCAGAAGCATAAATTTAGAAGGCATGACCTATCCTCAACCTGGGCATTTCTTAAAGTCTTGTCAACAGCACCAAGGAGACTAGTATAATTACTCTGAGGTCCTCTGTATCACACTGCAATAAGGAAAGAGGACTTCTTGCAAATGGCACACTGAAAAAAACAAAAACCTGTTTCAAACAGATCCTTCCCTGCAGTATTAGTATTTAGCAGTACTGTTCTCTGCTGTACTCCGTCTGGCTAGGATGGAGTTAATTTTCTTCATAGCAGCCCATACACTGCTTCAGATTTGTGACCAAAACACTGCTGATAACACACAAATGTTTTAGCTATTTCTGAGCAGTTGATTACACAGCATCAAGGGTTTCTCCCTTTCTCTCTCTGATCCCCCCACCCCAGCAAATAGGTTGTGGGTGCACAAAAGGCAGGGAGGGATCACAGGTGGGACAGCTGATCCAAACTGACCACAAGGATATTCCACACCATACAAAGTCATGCTCAGCAATAAAACCGGCGGGCAGTTTTCCAAGGGTTGCCATTTCTTGGGGACTGGCTGGGCATGGGTTGGCTGGTGGTAAGCAAGACTGCTTTCACTTCATCACTCTCCCCCCATCCCTTTACTTATTAAGCTGCCTTTATCTCAACCCATGAGTTGTCTCACTTTTGCCCTTCCGATTCTCTCCCCCATCCTACTAGGGGAGAGTGAGTGAGCAGCTGTGTGGTGCTTAGTGGCCTACTGGGGCTAATCCACAACATCTGCTTACGTACTTGCACATAAGCAGATTTTTCCATCCCCAAAATAATGGTATTTAGCACAGGTCTTCACCAACTTCTGGAATTTCTCCAGTTCAAAGCAGCACTTTGCTTTCTAATTCCCTACATTAAAAGTGTTTTTTTCTGGAGTGTGTTGACATCCAGGAGTACCCTGGTCTCCAGCAGGACATCATTTCGCATGTCCTCCCTACACAACTCCAAAGCCTTGAGACTGATAGCAAACTATCAATAATGACTTTCAAACTACTTCTTTTTAAGCTGACCAGTCACCCATTTTAAAGTAATCTCATTTAAATGGCTTTGAAATAATTTTTGTATGATTCTTGTTAAGAGGTGTTAACAGTCTTGCTGCAGATCAGGATGTAACATTTATTGCTTTCCTGTATTACCAAAGTCTGACACTTTATCAAAAGAAAAAAACCCCAAAAACCTGACATAATTTCTTTCTAAAAGGTCCATGCTGAATATTATCAGGGTTTTCTTTTCAGGTGTTTGTAAAAAGGTAAATTCATCATTTTTTCTACTTCGATATTGCTCAATACTCAAAGTACCTCTACAATTACTGAGTTGAGATGACCTACAATTTCGTTTCTCACATTCCTTAAAGATAGCATAATTATGTTGATTACTAATTAACCACATTACTGGATCTTTTTCCAGTTTTCCCTATTAACTGCTTTTTATAAGTTCTGCAAGTTAACTGCTAGTGGTTTAAGAATTGTTCTAGCTACTAATTACTTCACAGTACATTTCTTCAAGTCTGACTGCTTTAACACAAACCTGTCCTGGCTCACCTAATTTATTTACTTATTTATTTTTCAGTTTACCTGGCATGTGCTCTTATGGCCTAATTTCAATTTAAGCTACGCATCTGGTTAGAAATCTGAAGAAACCAAGGCACTGCGTATTTTAGCTTCTCCACTTTCATCTAGCTTACCTTCTTCACTATGTATTGCACCTATACTTGCATTCACTTTTTCATTAAATATCTGACTTAAGTCCCTCAAGTGTTACTAACCAAAACTGGTCAATAAACAACACTGTCATGTGAAATCATCTGAAATAGCAGACAGGACAATACAGCATGTAGCACTTAGCACGAAGGTAAAAGGTATCCAACTGAGTACATGACCGCCTAGCATTAGCTGGTTTTTTTGACCTCTTTATTACTGATAGTGGAAAAATAGCATTACCTATGAACTGTATAAATCTGTATTTTCTGCATTAAGATGTATGTCAATTCGGTACACAGTGAAAATAACACTATCAAAACTATGGGCCAAGGCCATAAAGAGAAGTGGCTGTGCTGCACCATTTCCTTAAACACTTCCCACAGCAATGGCTCAGTTGTTTCACTCGGTACAGGCTGGCAATGTCTTAAAATTGAAATTAAAAAATTAATGAAAAGAAACAAAACAAGAAGCCCGGAGTCCAAATAAGGTATCAGCCTAGACTGCACTTCTAAGAATCATCCTGCAAGTTACTCCCCAAAAGCCCCCAGTGCAGGCTTGAGCCAGCGTGCAACCACTCTTCAAAAGACCAAAGTAAATTGGGCTAGGTAAGATTAATATCCCATACAGACTGTCAGATGGGGCTGCCTGTGAAAGGACTTGAACTAGACTCAATAACCAATACGGTGCCTTTGAGTAATACATTCCAAGCAGCTGACATGCATCCAGTTTCCCTGTATTACCACAACAAGATAGGTTTCATACAGTTAGTTATAAAATATGGATGGCAATTCTACTAGATTTCCCATTATGTAAAAATAGGCCAAATTCAGTCTGAGCCTTCTATATCATCTTAAAAACTGGGTACAACAAACAAGGCAGAGTTCCTTTTTCATTGTGTAGAGCTAACAACCCAGTGACTCAAACTGTGTAGTAGTCTCAAACAGTTAAACTCTGTCACCTAATTCATAACATTTTCCACATAACAAAAATATTATTATAAAAATTTGTTGAAATTTATGTTCTTTGTAAATTTCAACAGAACTTTGGCAGTAAAAAAACAGTTATGAGGATAGCTATTCATCTGAGAATTTCAAAAGCACTGGTACTTTAAGCAAGACTGAAAATACTTAACAGCTAAATGGCAATCACATACAAAATCTGCAGGTCTGGCCTAATCTCTCTTCCCTCTCCTGTTTTCTAAGGCCAAGCATTGAGGGTTTTTTAAATACTTCTAATTCCTAGAAGAATCAACCTGTGTAGGAAACCCAGATTTTAAGCTACACATTTGCACTCTCACAGGGAACAAAGTACAAATGTACTCACCTGCTTTTCTGCATGGTCTGCAGGCCAGCCTTGAACATGCTTTATAAGATTTTCATTGAAGTGTGCTGCTAGCGTAGGTGTTAATGAGCAAGTGGGTCGTACAGATGTATTTTGCGGTGCAGGTGTTGAATTTGATGCACTAGTGCTAGAGGTATGATTTGGACCTGGTGATGGGCTTCTTTGACTACTAGAAAAAAGAATTAAAAAAAAAAGTGAGCATTTAAAAACATATGTAAACTTATAGAGAAATAAACACTTAAAATTCATTGCTTCCAGCCACAAAAATACATAAAGCATATAAGTCACAAGTAAATACTTCTGGTAGACCAAACCTGTACCACTTTTCCACAAACCTCCTACTTGTATGGGAACTGTTTGAGTGCTACAATATAACATGTGGGTTTTTTTGTTTGGTTGGGGTTTTTTTTGGTTTTTAACTTTAATAGCTGTTCAAGAGATGTAAGCTGTGCCTACATATTAGTGTTGGATAGAAAATATATACATGTATGTTCTTCCTTCAAATAGCTGCAAACCTAAGATTTTCAATAATCACGTATCAGATGGAGTTAAGCAAGTTTATTCAACAGAATATCAGCAAGTGTCACAATAATCATTAAAAACAAAGCCTCACGTCCTAATCTAAAAATATAGCCATATGGGCTTTGAGGAATGTAACCATTTACTAATGCCAAAACACAAACACCTAGATGACTTTGTGATACTGTACATCCTCACTTAAAGTACTTAAGAGAACAGAAGTATCACAGGAGCAGTATGTTTGTAGCTATCAACTTGACTGCCTTACTGGTACATATTCATGCTGCCGTTTTTCCGGTTGGTGTGTTAACCTGTTGCTGGAGAACAGATACATGGAGACATGTTCAGCTGACATGTGTCCTGTAGGACAAATGAAAAACTCTGTGCCTTGGACAAAGTCTTTGACTGTCCTCTTTCACATCTCCATATGCAAGCAAACACAACATCTACATTATCTGAACACTACCCAATACACAGCTTTTCAAATTCTACTTTGCAACTATAATTCTTCATCAAAAACTTTTCTAACGTTTACTAAAAAACTCTCACGTTGATCTTGGCATAGCAGTCTTTTGCCATCCACAGTGCTCGAAGATTGTTATCTACAAAGTATTCTAGTCATTGCTTTAAGCATTAGGGGTCTTTTTGTTGTTGGTTTTTGTTTTGTTTTGTTTTTTTAACTGAATTCTTCTAATAATTACCCTCTCCCCTCTCACTCCATCTTGCAAGACGTTTTTCCTCTCTACCTCCCCTCCTCATGTATGGGAGGGACCTTCTTAAGTTTTTCTCTTTATAAAAGCCTATTCCTGCTGCAGTGCCTAAAAACAGTGGGTAAATCTTTGGTAAACTGGTATGACTGACTAATCCACAAGGACTCTTGTACTCCCAATTTGCAAATACTCATTCCCCACCTTACACTTGGATGGTAAGCTCTCTAGGTAAAGTAGGGGGTTTTTGTTTCACTTTTATCACTTCTCTCAATAAAGCTATGATATACAACCTGAACACCTAACATTAAGCCCAGCAAGCTACCCAAGTTCCCTGAAAATATTTTAAAATCACTGATACTTGAATTTACTTTCCATGTGTCCAGAAAACCAGGTATCAGGGCCAGCATGAACACCACACTCTCATATCACATGTATCCAACCACATCTGACAACTGCCAGAGCTGCAGCTACGTGGTTCTGCTACGTGTAAGAGTTCATCGCTGTTCTCCAACTCCTGTACCATCAGCAATAGACAACTCCACTGTGACTTTCACCAGCATCAAAACTGCTATTTGGTATATCACCATTACCAAACAAAAGATCAGAATATGGGGGTTTGTATCCTCCTTGCAAGCACTGCTGTCCAGGTGATCCGATCTTCTAGGAAACCAGAACTTGTGCTGGGAGGGGTATATAACCCATGGTGGGGAAGCTTAGAAGCTGACATTTCAGCACATGCCCTTTTCTACTCGCCCATCCCTTGCAAAAACAAGGCCTCTACACTCTTCCCTTTCCAGCATTCAGTCACTCCCCCCCCCCACCCCAGCTGCCAGAGAGGGACTCTGCTCTATTTGCTAAGAAGAGGGGGGAGCAGCACTAGTTATCCATGCAAAAAAGAACAAGGACAGGTCAGGATGAAAAGTCTGCTCTGTCCTTTCCACCCTTGTCACAGAAGACAAAGGACGCAGTAATCTTGAGCAGGACAAAAGAAATCACTAGTACCATAACAGTGATGGTACCTCACAGTTACGATATTTTTTGGTACTACATATACTGAGAAATAGTAGTACTAATCGTGTAAGTACCTAGCTGTTACTCACAAAATTATGTTTACAATCACTCTCCCACTGGCAGCACATAATTTAGGTCTATTTCTTAAAACTTTATTACTACTTGCCTGCAAGTGATATAAAGTAATATGAAGAAAAAACAAATTGAGAGGAATCTTAATTCATCACCGAACCTACACCCTTGAGGGCTGAAAACATCCTAGCATAATGCAACTATCTTTACAGTCCAATGCCCAGCCATTTATCCTAATCACACACTTGCAAAGAATTACAGCAGGTTTCCAAACAAACAGCCAACAACTTAGGTACAGCACACTGCTCTGCAGCAGACTTTAACCTCATTCCTTTCAGTAGCCGCAAAACTTGTTTAAAAGCTTAGAATTAAAAAAAAAAAAAAATTATGCAGAAGGATTTTGGCAGGCAGCTTTGTTAGTGTTGTATACATAAATTTCCCTTGTTTCAGGCAGCAGAAGTTGCAAAAGGGAATATATGATGTAACTGGGGGGGAAAGCTATTCTTTGGGTTTTGTGCTCTGTGTTCTCTTCAGTAATTGGCTCAACTACTTCAAAACCACTTACAAGTGCAAACGCTTAACTGTAGAAATGTTCAGTTGATAGGAAAAAACGGCATTTAGATTTTGAAGCTGGCGTTGAAACTAGCCAAGAACATGAAGGGCAACAAGGGCTGTACATCAGGAGCAAATGAAAGGTTAAGGAAGAGGTCTACAAAGCAAGGGGACCTAGAGACAAAGGACATGAAGAAGGCCAGGATAGTCAGCCACTTTTTTTGCCTGGCTTTTGTACGGGTGTGGTCTGCCCTCAGGCCTCCCACATCCCAAGCACATCAGCAGAGTCAGTGAGAATAAAGTATTACCTACAGCAGAGGAAGAAGTTAAGGAGCAGTTAAGCCAGCTGGACATATGTCCATGCAACCAGATGGTATGCACCCAAGGGTAATCAGGGAGCTGGCCAGTATAACTCAGATGCTGCATCATCTTGAAGCAGCATGGTGAGCAGGCAAGTTTCCTGATGATGGGGGAAAAAAAGCAAACATTAAAGCCATCTTCAAGAAGCACAAGGACAAAAATCTGGGGTACTACAGGCCAGTTGACCTTAGTCTCTGGGAAAGTTATGGAGCAAGTCTTCTGGAAGGGGTTCCAGCTACATGAAAGACTAAAAGGCAAAAAAAAGAGCCAGCATATTTTTACCAAGAACAAATTGTGCCTGACCAACCTCACTCTTCTATGATGATATGACTGGCTCAGAGGATAAGGGGAAAGCAGTGATGTTGTTTATCTTGACTTCAGGCAAGGCCTGTGACATCATCTCCCATAGTACTGTTATAGCCACTCATAGTATTGCTATAGCCAAACTGTTCACTTATCCAGTCCACATTTCATGTGTAAGGTGGGTGGAAAAATGAATGAACTGCTGAGCTCAAAGGCTGCAGTCAGCAGTACAAAGACCAATCGAAAGCCAGTGACTAGTGCTGTCCTTCACTGATTAACACTGGGGCCAATACTGTTTAATGTTTTTATTAAAAACCTAGATGGTGGCACATAGTGCACCTTCAGTGAGTTTGCACATGACACCTCCTTGTCATTGCGGGAGCAATTAATATGCTGGAGGGCAGGTTGTTATTCAGAAGGACCTGAATGGGCAGACAGGAACCAAGTCCGAAAAAGACAAATGCAAAGTCCTGCACCTGGGGTGGAATAACCCTGGGCAACAATACTGGAACAAACCCACGGGACAGCACAGGCTGGGTGAGTAGAAAGCAGCTTTGCAGAAAAGGTCCTGAGGATCCTGGTGGACAAGTTAAATGCAAGCCAGCAGTGTATCCCTGTGGCAAAGCAGGCCAAGCACACACTGGGCTGTATTAGCAAGAACATGGTTGAAGAAAGCAATTCCTCCCCTCTCTTCAGAGATTATGAGACCGTAGTACCTGGAGCACTGTGCAGTAGGGAGCCTAAAACTGGACAAGAATTAAACTGCCACACCAAAGGAATCTGGCAGAGGACCACACAGATGACTAGGGGGCCGAAACACATGCCATATCAGGAGAAGCTAAAAGTTTATTTGGTCTGGAAAAAAGAAGGCTGAGGGAAGGAGACTGAAGGATCTTCTTACTGTTTTGAACTACCTATGGGGAGAGCAGAGAGCCAGACTCTTCTCAGAGGTGCGCAGTGATAGGACAAGAGGCAGAGACACAAGTTGCAACAAGGGAAATTCTAATTAGACATAAGGAAAAACATTTCACCATAAGGGTAGTCAAACATTAGTAGATGCTGAGATATTAAAAAAAAATCACTTAAACGATGTCCGTAGCAATTCAAACTTGCTGGTCATACTTTGAGCTAGGTCTTGGACTAGATCACAGCTAAAAGTCCCTTTCAACCTGAATTATTCTATGTTTCTAAGTATTCATACAGCATCAGCAGACTGATGGTGCAGAGAAAGGCTACATTTATTAACTAAGTAGAATTGAGGCATCACCTTCAATGCTTACTTACTCCTTAGTTCTATAGGATCAAAGTTCCTCTACGACTTGCCTCCTCTCCATTTATCAACATGGCTTCTCCGACTCCTATTTCATCAGTAAAAATCACTCTAACCCATCAGAAACATTTCAGGAAAATAAATAAAATCTGTGGGTTTCTCAAAAAGAAAGTTGTATCTTAATTATGAATAAAACATAGTCACTAAATATCCCAGCACTATGTTAGCAGCAGGGGGAGCTACAAATGCAGCAATGACACACAGTTCCAGTGCTGTATTTTTAAATGCTTCAATAAAGCCAAATATACCTGCCTTAACTGCTGGATGAGTTAAAGACCGACTTTGTCACAGATAATGGAATGCTTCCAGGGAGGCAAAAACATCTATCCAAGAGTATGAGAACAGGATGTTTCTGAAATACACTACTACAAACTACAGAATCTTACAACCTATGAAAAATGGGAGGAAACACCTCCTCCTCCAGCAGTTTTGCATTTTCTAAGGTAAAGGAAAAAATATTCCATGGCATGTCTTTGGAATCATCTCTTACAAAAAGACTCACTGTATGCCTACTTTGCATTAATTTCCTAACTTACACGACTGAAATGTTCACAACTTTAAAGTTATCAATAGCTATTCACATATTTCTTAGTGCTTCCTCCCAAACAAGTTAAAAATAATTTCAGCTCCATTCACTTAAAACTTTTAATAACAGTAAAAGCAAAGGAAATGTAGTTGTGATTAACTTCTGCACAATGAATCTGTGTTTAAGCTGTAGAAAAATGCAACCTTAATTCATAGAGCCTCTTTTTGGACCACTTGTCCACAGTTCAGGTTGCTAAGCTGTTGTTCATTCCTATAAAAAAAGTAAAGGGAGTTAGCCCCAAGAGCAGTTCCCAATCCATGTGACTGCTTTTACCTACTACAAAGGAATAATCTGTTCTATATCAATTCAGAAATACTCCCTAGACACAGGAAACCTTTTGCAGATGAGTAAATCTACATCTGAGCTGGTCCATTTTCATTCAACTCCACTGCACTGAGGAAAATACCAGTCACACAGGATTTTCCCAAATCACCTGTTCCTTAATCTTCCATTTTTTGCAAATGAGACACAGAAACGCATGAACTCGTGATGCACAATATACCATAGTCACAAACATGTAACAATTTGAGATATACAGGATACTAAATAATACTAATATTGTCACAGTATCTTTGATACTAGCCTGCACACTCTCCTCTACTTGTGCACTGCCTTCTGCGCCGCAGCCTCCTCTAATACGGGACATGTACTCTGCATGACTCCTCTGCTTCAGCGGTACAGTTGCTAGGACAAACTCAGCTTCCCTTCTCCAGCAAAATGCTGATGCCAAGCAGAGCAATGGTTTGCAGAGGACCAGTAGATCCCTAAAGGGAACTTGATGTGGGTAAGGGTTAAACCAGAATAGGAAGTCCTATAACCCAAAGGGAGGGTGGGGTATGGATTAGCAGGTCAAATGCCCACCAGTATCACTTCACGCAGACTCCAGGCCATGGTGAATGTTTCCAAGAATAAGACTATCTTCCTTAGCAAGATTTCCTATGGGGAAAGGGTGATCAGCAAAGGACAAAATGGTCTGTGACTTGAGAGCCGTTCCCCAAAACCTTACCACTCCTTATAAAAAGGTCTAGTCCCCCCCAAGTATAATTTTATTTTTGGTACTGTAATTCAGAAAGATTTACACGGCACCATCCATAATTACTAGAGACTGGAGCTGGTATACTACATCTTTATTCCACCCATAGAGGAAAATGAGTTGTAGGTTAAACATCTGCCAAAGATTAGAATCAAGTGTAAGACAGCCAACATTAAAGGCTCAAAAACTTCTGACTTGCTTCTGTTTGTACACTCAAACTGATCAATATTGCAGTGTCTCCAGTAAAGACAGTCACTGGGACAGGACTGCCAAGGAAACAAACAAAAAACCCACTGCCCAAAAAAACCCAAACACAAAACAATCCCCTTCTCCCCACAAAAACAGCAAAACACAGCACAGATTTGAAAATCTAACAATGTTAGTACATTGATGACATGTAATCAAAGCTCCCCTTTATAAGTAGTCCCAGAAGGGCAGATAAAAGGATCTCATTAATTTATGATCTGGAAAGCACCACCATGTAGCTTCAGGTATGCTGACAAGGAAAGAGTGTTGGGGTTTTGTTGTTGGTTTGTTTGTTTGTTTTTTGATATCATACCACCATATTCAACCACTCTTAAAATCTAGCTTTTAAGAAGTACACCTTGTAGATTTACAGGAATCCATTGTGATGATGCACTTTTTAAAAAGTCAAGCTGCAATCTCCTCCTGTCACAGTTCTAGACCATGACATCCATCACAGAAGGATCTTACGACAAATCTTTAGTTACAGCCCCTGGAACCAATATGACAAAGTGCACAGCATCCTACACAACGAAAAGCCCATCTTCCCAAAAGACAAATTTCAGACGAGATACAGATCCTAAACACACCTTGTAAATCCATGGCTAAATGTTCCTATCAAGCAACATCTGAATAGGCTGCGATGTTGACAAAAAAGTCTGGCCAAGGAAAAGCATGACTTACTTCATTTTTTAATGTTTTTCATTAAAGCAGCAAAATTGCCTGATAAACAAAAGTTCTTACTAATTTAAAAAATCAAAATTACACTACAGCAAGACACCACAAGCATCTAACACTAAGCAAATCACAGAGCTAAAGCATTTAATCCCACAACTGCACAGAGAGAAACAAAAGCTCCAAACTCAGAAATCACAATACAAGGAATCACTTGTAAAATTAACTTCAGAGTGACAGGGCAGAAATATGAATTCTGTTTTGCTTCTGTGAATGGAATTCTAGCAGTGGTCCTAAAATAGAGCTAATGTGGTAGATCCTCTGTAACAAAGATATTTAGCTGCATACTCTCAGTATCAGCAGTTAAATCATATATTCAATAAATAGGCCAAAGAAGAATCCACAAATTGCAACATATACAACACACACTGGATCCAGAGCAAAACCAGAGGACAGCACAGAGAAGTATTTCAATATACCTTGAGCGCTGAAGACTTCGTGGAGAGGCAGGTTCATGTCCTGCCTGCTTGTCAGCTATTACTGGCTGCTGAGGTGCTGCCTGTGAAGCTGGTCCTTGTTTAACACCTGGAGTAGCAACCTGGAAAATGCAAAACTTCATTAGATTTCCTCCACAGTAAATATCAAGTGTAAGAAGAAAACACAGAAATTACAAGACCAGTGGGGTTTTTTGATACAAGGTCTTCTGTTGACAGAATTTTTATATTCTTCACAAGGTGTTTTTTTTTTTTTAAAATCTTCTCTAGTTCCACAGCTGTGATAGTTTTTTTTACTAAAATAAAAAGAGCACTTAATAGACATAACAGAAGCAAACTTAGATCCATCTGACTTGTCAAAATACTGCAGGTTTATTAGGTAAAATAGTGCAATCCAATTTCAATTTGGACTATATCTCCCATGTGAGCACCAAGTTCATTTTCAACCTCGGAAGAATTGTTCATTCCCCAAATAAAAATTTTCACTTAAAAAGTTAAAAGTTCCCTCCTTGAAAATACATTACACGGTGTCAAGAGCAGAATTAGGACATAACCGTATTATAACTTCTCTATCAGAAATGGAAAAAAAATCTAAAGCATATTTGTCAGTCTGCTATTCCCCCTTTTTAACTCTTCTGTGACTTGTAAACAAATTAATGACAAAAAAAGAGTCACTAGTAGCTTTTTGCTTTTTCTTTGTAGTACACATTCACATTTAAGATATTAAGACACCAGCAGTGAGATGCGGTCTTTTTTTCTGTGAATGACTGAACTACAACAGGATGAAAAGTTTGGGAATATAATAGTGTCTAAGTTACAGTAAATGAAGTTCAAGATACTTTTTTTTTGCCTCACACTCTGCATACCTCTGCCCCTTTTAAAGCATGTACAAGAGAGGAAGCAGCTCCAAGATTTATCCCCCACTCTGGAAAATAAAGCTAACAATTTTAAGAAAGAGGGAGGGAAGAAAAATAGGTTTAGGGATCCATAAAGACAAAAAACATAAATCAGGCAGCCTGTCTGGCATTTTCTGACATCAAGCTGGTGTAGATTACTAACTAGTGGTCATCTGAACCTCCAGAAATTCTCTCAGTTTCAGAAACAGACTTCTGTGAAACAAACCACAGACAGCAAGTCAGACAGTATCTGCCAAAGTAAATTCAAGACATAACTTCATTTATTTAAGTATACAGGAAATCTTAATGTAATCTCAAACCTACTTATATGTCTAAGAGGAAAAGCTGCCTTTTAAAATTATCATCAAAAGCCAAAAAAAGTCTGAATAGCACATGAAAAGGTCACGGTTCTGGAAAGATAAAGCAAGATCATTTTAAGATCACTCAGTGTGTTGAAATCAACAGAATTACACAGTTGAGGGGGGGTGAAATAGTAGCAGTTCATAAATTGATTTATGAAAAAAAGACTACCTGAGTATCTTTATGAAATGTATGACATAAAGAACATTGTTATTAATGCCTGAACTTTGCTTACCCTGTGAACAGGCATAACTATTGAGGCTGTTCAAACAGAAGGAACAATTTCAAAAGGGAAGTCCATCAGATAATATAATCACCTTGCAGATCCAAACCGGAAAACTAACCAACTCCTTGGCTGGCAAAAGTAAAAACAAAAATAGATTGTAGAGAAAAACTGGGATTTGTGAGATAAATGACCCACAAAATCTCTTAACTATTCACTCTTTTCAAAGTGTTTCAAAGACTCTAAGTAAGTGTACCAGGGACAGAAAAATAATAAGAGCTAAAAAAACCCCAACAGTATTCCACAAGCAACATTCTCGCTGAGCTTGACACGTCTGCGTAACATGCTTTACACAGTTATTTTGTAGAAATTCAGAACAGTTTCTAACCATACTACACAGGCACAGATAAATAGCAAAATGTGATGCCTAGGATCCTCGAGCCTGGAATACCTGACCTGCCATGTGCATACGGCACACCTCCAAGCAGACATACCAGCTTGCGTTTATAAACGGTATAGACATGTTCATGTAGTCTTAAGTAACAGGCCCTACAGTGCAAATGGCACTACACTGTTCCCAGAGCCAGCCCAAGTATCTGTGCATCTGGCACCGGGCTCTGCTTGCATGGTGCTAGTTCAGCTTTGTCTATGCCTGCTGCATAGCAGCACCCTAAGCCCATGAGCTTGTGCTCTGAAAGCAAGTGTGTCCTGGCACAGCACCACATCTTGATTATGCATAATTTACTTTAAACTCTTAGAACTGGATAAGCTAACCTGACTGACATATCCAAAGGAGTACTACTAAAACAGACATGCTCCCACTGGAGCTATCAACACCTAAGTTCTCATCTCAATCCCATCTTATGGAACTGAATTACATGAATACAAGAACGGTGAAGAAAGTTCTTTCCCTACTGAACTGGAAAAGTATCTCCTGCTGAACCAGAATTTTTTACTTCTGGGACTAAGCACACAAACAATTCAGGTTAATATCTCAACAGCTCTGTTGTTAGCACCAGATTTGACGAACACAAAAGCAAGAAAAGATCCTGCTGTCAATCATTACTGCTAATTCTGTTTAGCTGATCTGTGAAGCTACTTGAGGTACCTAGAAAATAGAAAGCTTTTATCATTATGACACCCCAGTGTAGTAAGAGTTGTAACTTCCTTACAGAGGGGTGAGAGTAAAAACTTGCCGATGTATGTAATAATGCACAACAGTCCATCAGGATTAATAGCATTCCGAAGCCAAAGACATTATAGCTTAGAATGAGTAACTCAGAAATTTACTACACTTAACACTTTGATTGCAACCACATTATATGTGCTTCAAAAATATACCAGATGTGCAATCTCACCTCACTGTGGTGCAATCTTAAGGAAAGATGGATTAAAACATAGTAATTTCAAAATGTGTCACAGTATGCTCATCAAAATATAGTGTCACCACTTTCAGCAGAACTTCTATATATGTATCAATAAAACACACAATATCCTACTTGGAAGATAACCAGACGTGAAATCCTGCATGCCAAGTCACTAACTATAGGCAATCACACAGCCCTGCATATAAATGGAGATTCTCCTATCGGACAAAGCATAGAATAACATGTTTTTTGCAGAGTGGCAGCCTTGCTACAGTTACACTGAACTCAGATCAACTCTTCTCAAACCTGTATTTAGCCTTGAAGTTCTTTTGCTTCTACTGAAAACCTGAGGGAAGGCTTGGGTGTCCAAAAGCATTCAATTATACAGTTGGTCTACCAAGACAGGTGGCCCTACTTACAACACTTGACTTGCCTTCACTTTCTCTTACGGCATAGTTTACTACCACACCACCTACTTCATAGGTATCATGCTGGCCTTCATACTTGGCGAAGGGCAGTGAGTTCAAGTTTGTCTGCACAGTTCTAGAAAAACATCTGTAACAGGATGACAAATACTAAAGAAGCTAAGTTTATAAAACAAGGCTAAATGTCTTGGAGGGGGGAAATCCTGCTGAGCTGTCCTTCCTTCAGGTTTTATTTCAGAAAACACTGTAGATTAAGATCCCAAAGGATAAAACTTTTGCCACGTTTATAATGTAGCTGATAATCAGAACTTTATAAACAAAGTAGATCCAGATCTCTGGGTTGTAGAGACCAGAACAGATCAACTTCCAGTTACTGACACTAAACAACTTAAGATTCTTTTTCACATCCCAAAATTTGAAAGGGCCAGACATCTCCCTTCTTAAGTCTGCTATTTGATAATTTCATTACTTGTCACCTAGCTATGGGATGTGACCACATAGATTGAGGATGCACTCCAAGAGCAGAAATAAAGACAACAAGCAGGATTAGTACAAACATGAAGCTTTCACAATTGACTGTACCATTGTCAATCACAACAAACAGGAAGAATCACTTGGTTTTCTTTGTACCCATGAGAAAATTCAAATGTAAGAAAATGAGGCATTTAGACTAGAATGAGGAATGCAATCTGTCCTCCTGAAGATAAAAGTATTCCTTGAAGGCCTTCAAGACATAAGAGGTTCTCTTCCAAGCAGAAAATTGAAAGATGCCTCAGCTAAGCAGGGGGTGGGGTGGGTGTGAAGGGTGGTGGAGAACAGGGATTTGGGGCAGGCAGGGCAGGGGAGTGTCAAACAAGACTGGTTTCACTCCAAAGTCGAGAGTCACGCTTCTTACGCTGATAAGATACTACATACACTGAGCAACATACTGATGGACTGGGTTAAAATCTGAGGGTCTCATCTTGAAAGAAAGATCTGTAAAATGAAGAGACAGGACAAGCTCCCATTGCATGAAAACAGGAAACCTCTAGGAGAGGTCCAAATCCTCCTCAACCGACTTCCATTTTTCACAGCTGGAACAACACTGTAAACTGCTAGACTTCTGTTTCATTTTTTTAAACTTGCCTAAAAGTCACAAGAATGTTATGCCCTGCAGCTCTACCTATCGCTACGAAACTCTTTAATGTAAAAGGTTACTTTCCACCAGACAGTGCAAATCAATAGTCCTGCCTTCGGTCCCCTTCAATAACAAAATCCTCCTTCATAATAGGTGCTTTAACCCAGTATCTCTTCCCACCCTTGCTCTATAATATGAAACACAAATCTTTAAACAAGGAAAAAGAAAAACCCTGAAGGGGAAGTTCATCTTGAGTGCCTCTAATTACATTTGCTTTCCCCACCTGTACACAGCAAAACAGAGTCTCTGATCTGCTGGACAGAGAAAATAAATACATACATACATACATAAATAAATAATCTCAACTTCAACCAAATTTTTTCCTCAGCATTGCCACTTGTAGGACATTCAATACTGAGCTTAGATTGCATCTTTCCTCTGAAGAGTGACCCACTAGAGGGATCGCACCAAAAAAAGTTTAAAAAAGTAAAGACAACTTTATGTTTTATACTTCATCCTTAGGAAGAACCTTAGGAGCTTATTTATTAGCTTCAATTAATGCTTCCTAGTCACTGATCCAATTAAGGAATTCTGAATGAATGGGGGTGAGGGGGCAGAAGGGAAAGGGACATAATGTTATTGACCCTGTAAACACCTAGAACATTTCTAAACCAAATCTGAGACTACATCAAGTCAACTTCCCCAAGAATTTCTCTCCCATTCTAAAAATTGGTTAAAGTCTAGAGAACTGTATCAGCTGTTGCCTTTGGAGTAAGCTTTTGTTTCCATTTAAATGTTAAAATACTGATCTCTTGGTAATATCTCCAGACAGCATCTGAAGCAAACACAAGATTTTTTTCAAGAACAGAAAAGCGTACTAGAATTCCATGCTAGAGTTGTACTGCAAAAACAGAGCCAAGTAGTTGCTACCAGTTGTTTCTGTTTCTATTGGGAAAGATAACATACAGATTTTATCATCCTATATATAACTGCTAGCATACAGGTATATAGCAGCAATACTTAATATTACCTATCATGGTTTCTTACTACAACATGGCATAAATCAAGAGGAGCTTACCTTCTGCTGCGATGATACTGGTGGCGTAGTCATCAAAGGTTTAAGCGGAACGGTGTTAGTCTGAGGCGTGCTTATTCTTGGCGATACATACGATCTTGGTGATGAGGCATCAGATGTTAAAGACATTGGAGACTGATTAGATGGCTGAGCTGTAAAGAAAAAAAAAAGATTGTCTTTAATAAAACCATATCCTATCTTAAATGTGAATTAGATTTTCTTTTGGTACTTTGGAGTATGCTGTATTAGATAATATAGAAACATATTCACCTTGAGACAGCTGGGGGGCTGAACAACTGGAACAATCAAATGTTCAACAACAACCCTAACTAAAGAACTGTATTCCCTTCAAACCCTCCACTTCGAAAACTTGAGGGGAGGGGGAAAGAGAAGAAGCTATTATGCAATGCTTTTTACACACTAAGAGACTAAATTAGTTTCATTTGCAATTCCTATTTTAGAGTGCTCAACTCGATTTAACCGAAAGAACGCATGAAGAGTTTATCTAGAAAACTATTCACCTATTCTAGGCATCTACCAACAGTCCCCTGCCCATGTTTTAATTACTGTTTAAAAATTAGCATTAGCATAATACTGCTTACCTACTCAATAACGTGACTGCATTTATTGTTTTGGTTTAAGTTTCTAGCTTTATTAAGTTACAAATAAGAATGTATTAAAGATACCTGAAGGAATATCTTGCCTGGAAGCTACTACTGACAGAAGACTACCCCCCGCCCCCCCCCCCCCCCCGCCCCCCCCAACCAGATAGAATAAACTTTCTTCTAAGAATTTAAGGCCTCCCCCAAGAGTAACAGTTGCACAGTATTACAAGAAGGGTGTTCGACCAAGGAAGAGTTGTGTTTTATATTGAACATGAAATAATGTCTAATTAAGGTTCAGAATAAATTGAGAGGGTCTTGCACATTTCACATTACTCATATAGAGTTAGTTAACATACAAAGAAAATCCCAAGAAGCAAAACAGAGAAACCCATTTACTTAGTTGCCTGTCAGCTTCCTGCTCCCCAAGTAACTATTTCTTATCCTATCTTTGGAAAAAGAAGTCATTCAACATCCTCCACACCATATGGCCAAAGATAAAACAAGAGACAGCTTCTACAAGTTTCAATTGTATCAGCCTTTATAAAATGCAACATCAGCCTTTATAAAATGCAACGTAACAAATTTACATAAGTGAAAAGAAGACTCTGAATACCTTGCGTAGACAGTTGTGCAGCTTGAGAAATTAGGGAAGTGATATTGAAAGCAGATGGTCCAGCAGTAAGTATTTTATGGAGTATAGACTGCAGAGAGGCTTGTGTCACAGCTGCTGTTAGAACTAAAAACAAACATTCTGTTTTACTGACAATTCTAGAACATCACTTTAAACTGTTCAAACTGCCTAAATACATTTGAAGCCGCATTTTCTTTCTGACTTTGTTCCCATATCCACAATAGACCAAAGAGCCACCTGAACTATTTTTCAATGATTTGAATTCAATTAATGAATGCCTGGCATGTCTAACCAAGTCCTTTATTTAGTAGTTTTACCTTTGAGACATACACTAAAAAAATTCTTTTAGAAAAATAACTTTAACTTGTCAGCTTGACCTTATGGATCAATAATAATTCTTGTAATCATAAAAAGAGTATTTGTTCAATTTGTTATTGTAGTAAGCAGAATGGGGGGGGGGGGTTAAACTATAGTAATTAAAAAAAAAAAGGCAAAAAAGCAGTATCACTTTAACTCACTAGAAGAGATGGCAAGGGAAGACTCCCTGCTTAAGGAAAAAGAAAGGATCTTTCAAGTTAAAAATCCAGACACTCAGTGTTTCCTCTTAAAAACAAACAAACAAACAAACAAAACCACACACACAAAACCAAACCACGAACAAAAACAGAACACAAACTTTTTTGTTCTGGGTTAAGCTGTCCCACCCCCTCCTCCTCCAGTAAAGAATTATATCATTTTCAACCAACTGTTTTAAAACTGCACTACACCAGAAGAGCATCTTACAGGATGAGCTGATGAGACTCAGCTTCTGAACTAATCCTTTCAAAAAGGTGTACAGGCTCTGTGGGATACTTCCTGAACGTACACTACCCATGCACAAGTCTGAAAAAACTGACTCACCAGCACAAACACAGAATAACTCTGCATCATGTGAACAGCAAGGGCAGTCCTGCTGTGCAAGGTGAAGTCACTCTGCCCACATGGACCTGCCAGACAGGCCCTCATGCCATCAGAACAGTACTAAACACTCTTGTTCCAAGACAGACACAGCTGCTGCTCAGATATGGCAAGAGAAAATTACTAGGAACTTAAATTGGCAGCTTTCTAATAAAATAGAATTGGAGTCTTGACTAACCTTTCATTTTTTAACACAAACCACGAGAGTCCTACTTTTTTAGTCCAATCTAGTGCACTACAGTTTAAAAAGCTTCTCCCTGCATAGGAAAAAACAATAACCTACTCACCTATTAGTACTGAATGAAGCCATAGTATTTGCTGATTAAAAGACAGACAGCTTTTCCTTATAAATTATCTTAACACACCGAACAGTAACATTTTAAGTACAATTTTACTTTGACTTTCATGGTTTGCACTTTTAAAAAGTTAATTAACTCTAGGCACTACATGTAAATGTTTTGCTTCCTATTTAAATTGGTGATCAGTGCACAAGAAGTTCCAAGAAGCAAACAAAAAATCCACACCACTTCCTTCATCAGTAACCTGCCACATGCAGACACATTAGATAAAATTACATTCAAAATGCATCAACTCTACTTGTTCTTGCAGCAAAAGGCACTATAGCTAGTTCTAAACTTTCTTCTAATAAACTAGGCCAATGTGACAAAAATCTAAGGGATACACCGATTACATGCACAAAATATGTGATATGCTATCTTTACTCAGAGAAGCTAACATGTTCCACTGAAGAAAAGTTGACAGGCAGCAAGATTTAAAAATCCCTAGGAGTTTCAGTATTTGCAAACACATATTATTAGAATAGCATCACAAACTACAGAAAACAAAGAACATTACACAAAACAAAAGAACAAAAAGCTCTAACTAAATTTTGTGCAACAGATGAACACTGATACAGCGATTAAGTCACCAGTCTCAATTAGACTGCTCACATACATAAGCATTTATTAGCTTAAACAACCTTAAACGTTACTTGGCTAATTTAAAAAAGTTTAACAGAAAAAACAAACAAACAAAAACAATCCCCACTTTATCTAGGGATTCATTTATTCACTCTTCATTTAAAATAAGGCTTGCATTTACTACAATGCTTAATATCCAATAATGTACTAATGTGTGTAAATAAGAGATTATATCAACTTTAAAGAATCCTTACCTTCATTGATTTTGGATATATCTACGCTAGAATTATTAAGCTGCAAGGTGGCCTGCAGAGCAGGCAGCAGCTGTCGAAGGAGATTTGGGTCCTGAAGTAACGGAGGAATTGGTGATTGTGGGACAGGCGAGACAGGAACTGTAGGAGCAGATGAAGCAGGTGCAGAAGTTGGATTCAGTCCAGAAGCAGAAGATGTAGAAGGAGTTGTGCAAGAATGTGATACAGACTTGTCCACAGATGCAGACTCTGAACAGAAGACAGACAGTAATTTTCATTTTCCCCAATATAACCTGACAACTTCTCACTAGTAAAATATTCACAATAAATTCAGAAGATCAAATGTTTAACTATCGTAATAAGAAAAAAAACCCACAACCAAACATGAATATAATAAAAACTGAAGATATTTGATATCTGGTGTAATTTACACTACTGAGCCTAGTACTTATTAGGAACACACACACACAAAAAAAGTTTTTCCACTTCAAGATATTGGACTGAAAGCTGCCAGTATTACAAATGGGAATTTTTTTTCCCCTAGCTTTTACGACAAACGTGGGTTAAAAATTCCTTAGTGATTTTTCCTTTACTGTGCATACACTCATATTCTATGTTTTTACTCATGATTCCAATCTTTCTTTGGAAAATATACTATGAGCAAGAAACTTACAGCCTGTGGACTTTACAGATACACTAGTATGACAAATTTGAGGGGAGGGTATAAGCCATGCTTCATTTATTCAGAGACCCAACTACAAGAAGCTACAAAATAAAGACCACATCGATCATATGCAATCCAGCTACATTGCTCAGGATTCACAGGATAATGAGCTGTACGAGAAATGTAAAACAAGATCTGTTAACATCCCCACAGCAGAGTGGAAAAACATCTAATAATGTATCTGCCCATAATTAATTTCAAACTTGTCAGCTTGTCCTGAAGCATCAAGACCTATATCCTTTTATCAACACTTATTATCCACAGAAATGCTTGGTACTTAAATTCAATTATACTGTACAGCAATTTGTTCTAATTAATGTGAGTTATTTAATTAATTTTAAATTTGACTTCCAGTTAACATCAAAGTTTCTCCTCCATTCCAGTACTGTGAGAAATTCCTCCACTGAAAATATTTCCACTTACTATATGTTTACCATCAGTCACTTCAAATATCCTTTCTTTAAGAAGCCTGTATCACTATATTTCAATTTTAGTGTTCCCTTCTCTCATCCCCATTAAACCCATCAGAGATCTCTTCCCCCAAATTCAGTCAAGACTAATGCCTCTACAGCACCAAACAGGCTGGATGAAGAGTGGGAAGATGGATGTGAATCCAAGACCTCACACAGGATGCTTGCCCATAATATTGAAGACCTGAATTTTAAACCCACCTCAAACTGGGCAAAGAACGTCCACCTGGATATTCCATATTTCAGGCAAAAACCCAAATGAAAACTAAAACAACTGGCTGGGAAACTCTAACTCTAAAGGTGTGTTTGGTTTTTTTCTTTGGAGAGATGGTCAATGTAAGAAGAGGCTGACTTTTAGTAAAGAAGAAAAATGAAAAGGTCTTGTTTTGTTTTACTACGCAAGAATAAAATGTTACAAAATTTTTAAAAGCTTTTGTTTTCTGACAGCCTTAATTGCAACTTTTGAGACTAATTTGGAGAAGAACCCTAAAAAACCAAACCAAACCAAAACAAAAAACCCAGAGTACCAATACATAAATCAAATGAGATCAGAAATCTCAGTGAAGAGAAAGCGGACTTCTGCTTCTATGCAGTTACAGTAGAAATAGTTCATAACAGGTCACAAATACTCCAAAAAAACCTTTTCCAGTCAAGTAGCTGAGAACTCTAAACCAGAAAAAAAAATTCTGAAGAATCCAAATTTGACAGCTTGCAAGGATGCAACAGCCAGGGCACACAGACATATTTTGATGTTTCAAGCAAACTCCTAAAAAAGAGGCGGCCTTATCTAGTCACATGCTCCTCAGGACAAGGGGTTGGCTTTCAATGTACCTGTAAATGGACCTGTTCATTTGGCCAGGAGCTTTCATAAGAAGAACTTAAAAAGGAACAAGAAGTGTTACAAAGACTGAAGAAAAAAAAAAAAGCAGTGACAAAATTTTTATATGGTTTTCAGTAACATACGACTAGGACAGCCGATTAGGTATTAGCCTCCCTTAAAGCAGTAAGTCATTCATAAAAGTCTTTGTTATAGTGTTACATACAAAATCTTAAGTTATGGTGTTCAAAGTGAACTTAAGACAACTGCAAGTCAAGACGTATCAAGCAAACAAGATTCTTACCACACTAAACAAAAACATGTGGAGTTTAAACTGAACTTGGATCTGTCATAGTCCACATAAAGACGAGATACACTGGCAGACAAAAGCAAGGGAATTAAAAGCACAATGGTGCATGTTAGTACTTATATGTGCAAGTATCCTACCCTACAGTTTTGAGAACCTTACAAAAAAACCCCAGAACACCCAAAACAAAACAAAAAAACCAAAACACCCCAATTTAAAAACAAACAAACAAAACAGGAAAAAAAATACTAAACGACTACCAGCACTAATTTCAAAACATATTTATTGTAGTTAGGTTTGTCTTCACAGTTGAATTATTTTAAGCGAAGCAGCAACTCACTACTATATTAATTCACATAAGCAATACCTGAGCTTCAAACCACACCATGATACCAAACAGCTGGAAGTATTTTTCACCCATGTTGCAGTTTTTCAACACAAACTGAATCACAGGCAAACTCGAGGTAACAATGCAGTGAAGACAAACCTTAAGACCAGTTCCGGGTATTTACTCATTTCTTGAACAAAAGGACTCAAAATGTGTCTTACGAAACCACTGAATTCCAAGAGGTCTGTAAAAGTACTTTAGTTTTGGTGAGCTCCTCTGCTATAAAAATGCAAACTGAATTACATTAAAACAACACAGTCCAGCTAATTCTTTTAGACAATATGGAGACACTATTCTGAGCTGTATTATTGCGGGCATTTTAAGTATGTTAAAACACAACTGTGACAGATATTTTTTGTACCATCACCCAGATTAAACACCTAAAGAAAGTGACGTGAAAAAAGCATGGTGTCTAACATTCCGATCTTTTGAGATGGCTAACATTACAAAACCAACAGTTCAAATGTTATGAAAGAATATATCTCTATGATCACAACTATCTACACATACATCATATTATAACTCTGTGTAACTGAACATCATAGAGGATGCAGAGTACAATGAATGCTCAGAACATCACTGCACTTCACAAATTAAGTAATTTAAGTTATTCACAGTGAAGTAAAGGGTATAAACCGGTTCCTGCCAAAAAAAGTTGTAAAAAATATTTGCGGAAATACAAGTATTTCTTGTTTGTATTAAGTAGCCTGAATGGCTATTTTCTTCTCTACAAAGGGAAGCTCCTTTGTGATGAAAAAAACATGCTAAAAAACATAGACTACAGATTAGTTCTGTATAATCACAACTTTTATTACCTTAATTTAAACTAAGGTATCTTACTCCATGGCTTCTAGACTGGATGCTTGATTTCACAGAAATAAATCCAAGAAATACTGCCAATAAACAAAGCCTCTAAATATTTACACATCCATTTTTGTGTAATATAGTTATAAAGGTTTAAAACTGGTTTAATTTATGATGCTATACAGAGCTTGCAAGCTTTGCCTTTAAAGTTAACACAACTAGTCAAAACTCCTCAAGACGAAATGTTTGTTTCACAAAAATCCTCAGGTATCACTCACTGGGTGATTTTCCACAAATAAAAGCAGAAACTTCTCACTCTTTCCTTTTCCTGCCTAATTCCCCTTTTCTGATTTGCTTTGAGAGACTGTTTCATTTTATATTTTGCCACACAGTTTACTTTTCAACATTTAAACAGTTTCCTACTTTCTAAAATATTTACTAGGATTTTTAAAAAATGCTTAGAATTATACAGTCCTGTAATTCTTAAATGCATTTGAAGCCTTAACCATCATGAAACACAGTCAAAATGAACACAGCATACTGAGAAAAGCTAAATATCTTTACAAATCTAAGTCCTTTAGTTTTACAACTCGGACACACTGGTTTCTACACCTGTGTCAACAGAAGTTCATGTTCATTAACAAGCTAACTACAGTATTATTGCAAAATAAGGCTTTTGATTACACAGCAGTCATTCATAAACCTGATTTGAACCATTAATACATCAATCAAACTGACTCTGCAGGGCTGCAAAAGTCTTAGATTATGATTGAAGTTGACTGCTATCAGACAGGGCAACTCTGCAGCCTCTTCATTGTCAACAGCAATTTCCATACAAATGCTATGCAAATGACTCTTCAACCTCACATAAAATTTCAGCTATTATCACGAAAGTCCCAAGGATAAGTTTTTAAATAAGAAAAAAAAAAAATTTAAAACCAAAATCAGACCATAGCCCTCTGTGATTTTTGAACTGTTGAAAACTTTGTTAATTAAAATGTTTTAGCTCTTCGTCTGAATAAATAAAAAATTAAAAATTAGATGTTTTTAAATTATTTTTTGTTATTTTAAAAATACAACCTTGCACCAATTTTTCCACAATAAGCTAAGCACATTGAAGTTCCAATTTCTGGAGCTTTTAAGAAAACTTGTAAAAAAATCCATTCACTTTGTTGTGACAGTATGAAAACACAGTATGCTTTCTGACAATCATGTAAACAAGCTAATTAGATGTAGCCTATATATAGAACTACAATATAGAACTAAACAAGTTTCTGGACCATCAACTTTAATCATATGGGAAAAAATGAGCAAGAAATAAAGCCATGCAAAAAAAAAAAAGGGAGGAAAAAGTAATCAGATGGCAAACAAAAACAACTAGATATGGAGATTAAGTTAATGTGAAGAACTATTAATTGGTTTTACATTAAAATGGAGCAGGAAAAAAACCTTTTTATAATGAAAATAACTTTCTAAGACCACAATAACTAGGAAAGAGCTTTCTATTCATAACCTACTCTGTTAGAGTGTGACCTGTGATCACACCTTTTGGACAAAAAGGAGAGAAGTCTGAGTTATCGGGCAGTATTCTCTATGACAAGAACCTGTACGACAAAGGTGCATCTTTGTCGCAGGTTTCACAAAGAGGTATCTGAAGTAAACTGGAGGCTATTGCTTGCCCCAGAAACATCATGTCAAGTCAGAATGGAAACATTACACTGCATATTTCCAAGCAGTGTGGATTTTTTAACAAGGCCAAGTAATCCTTTCAGAAAAAAACACCACAGATCATTTTCAGCAGTTGCGTCACAATGTTCTTCAATTACAACCTAGATACAAGGCGGCAAACACTTTGCTTCTCTGAGTTTGAGGCAGTATATTAAAATGCTGTTGAATCTTGCTGTTACCAGTCTCTGCCCCTCGTGACAAGAACCTTTGCTCCTAAGCAAACAGCTGATCCACTAGTGAATCTCATTCTGAAAGGCAATTCTCAGCCTAGCATGTTACAGCTAAAATAAAGTTATTCAGACTAGCTTTAATGCAGGGGAGTGATCAGCTACTCTGTTTCAATGAAGAGCTCTTGACACCAACACTCCTGCATCTCTGTTGTGCTGCAGTCACCCCATTCTACCTGCTGCCATCCTTTAAGAACCTGTTCCTAGTACTTGCTCACTCCCTTCTTGCCCATAGTGTGCAGTTATTTAGGCACGTTAGTGTGACAGAGAAGTGAGTGGGAAAAAAAGAAACAAAGAGGAAACTTTTTTGTGCAATAACTTCCTTCACAGTTCTAACAACTAATATACTAGTACTCCCTATACAATGAGTAGCTTTAAAATACTGCTATATATAAATTGTTCTTATTCTGCCGCATATATAGACAGCTGATTTATTTCAACAAACATTTTTTTAATGACATGGAAATTACCCACTACTGTTGAATAGATAACTGCCAGATTATCAATGTGATCCTTTGAATGTTCCAATAGCTTTTACTACTGATGTAATTTTTTATGCCATTTAAAACAAAACCAATGCATTCAAAGTCCTTCATTCAACACTACGATATTAACCAATCAGTCTGTTGTGAACTTGAGCTGTATCTTTGCCCTGCTAGCAAGCCATGCACGTGTGCTCCCACAGTGTGCTCTTTGTGGGAGGAAAATTGCATTACAAAATTTTCAGAAATTCAATGCCTGATTGCCCCATAAACCTCACCTCTGCTATACTGATTAAACAACTACCACCTAGAACAGCTAACTGATCTGCTTGATTTACTGCTGATGACTAAGAATCATAACACATTCATCTGTGCTGAAATACCTTAAGTGTACAGTCCACCAACCAAGTTCTCTGAGCAGTGACAGTCACATTTACCTGTTTTACATAGTTCAGTTCTGATCTACTAAGGACCTTAAGCCACACCAAAATGTACAAATATTTAAAAGCAATGTGTTTTGTAAACACATTTGGCCAAATGAAACTATAACAACAACAGTATCTGGGTTTTCAAATATGCTCAAATTATCTAAAATGAGAAAAATATGCAAATTTTTGTACTTGGATTACTCTGGTCTTAAAACTGAACTTGTATTTGTATTTTATCTCTGCTGCCAAAATAAATGTAACAGCAATGCTCAGCAAACAAGTATAAAGTACTGGAAGAAACCTGTAACAGTCTCACTAGTGTAATTTTTTCTAACCACTGTATGAATTGAGTAATATACTTAAAACAGCAAAACTCAGCCAAAGAAGATGCAATGATACCATGTTAATAACTGACTGCTAAAGACTAGCAAGTGTTACAAGTAAGAAAACCACAGGGTGAGAACAGAATGAGGAAGAAGCTCAGCTGTCACTGACCAACCACTTTAATCTGTCATCATCAGGGTCACAACCCACCCAGCACTGCACTGGCCGGCTTGCTGAGTTTTGTCAGAATAATTCTGGAGTATTGTTGCACTAGAAACAGAACTGCTGCCTGATGGGACTTGGAGGAAAGGTGTGAGAAGTATCCTACAGACAGACACACTGTTAAGATACGGACAATACAACATTTCATTCAGTAACTGAATTAGAAATCGGAAAATGTGATTGTGCCCTACAGATAAAGCAGCCAAAAAGTAGGAAAAGCAACCCCACACTTTACCTGCATAAAGCACTCACAGTGAGCACAAACAGAAGCAGCAGATTCTGACTGGAACATTCAAACCAAAGGGTAGAGGTCAAATAGTTCCCCAGGAACTCTCCACTACTGCCAGCCATTGAGGGCAGAGGACTACCGCTAACAGCTGAGCTATAGTTCAGCCAGGGATTTTATTCAATCTCCTTGTGGGACTACAACATACCCCTGCAGCAAAAGAGATTGAGCTGAAAAAAGTGTTGTTGTTGGTTTTTGTGGTTTTTTGTTGTTTTGTTTTTTTACAACTATTACTGCATTAAAAATTACACACTAAGAACAGAACTATTAAAACAGTGGTACATATATGCTAGCATAAGGCTGCCAGCAACACATTGAAAAGATGCAAGAACTCATTTAGGCAAGGACTACTGCACATACTATTCAGTCATTTGGACCAAGCTATTTTTATAAGCAAAAAATACAGCTTTACCTCTTTTTATAAAGAGAGAGGGATGGCATAGCTAGCAAACAGAAGATGATCAGAGGCTGTTTGCTTTACTAGTGTAAAAATAAACCCCTCACGCTATTTTCCAATTTTACAAAGATACTTTTAGAAGATTGTTTGAACTGAGTGTCTCAGGACAATTTTATTTTTTTTTCATTTTGTATCACAGCTACAAACAAATACTTTTAAACACTGCATACCTATAGTACTACAGGTTCACAGTCACCTCTGGGAAAATGAGTAACAGAAGCAAACTATCCAAAAACATCCCAATGTACAGCACTGCTTCCTCCCTTCTTTTAAATTTAAATACGTAAAATGCTACAGAAATTATACTGGTCAAATTTCTTATATATATAAAAAAAAAGTCCACTTTCACAAAAGAGAAAAAGGCATGACTATTGAATATCCTCTTTGAATGATCTCTTATCATAATATAACCTGCACTATTTTTTCTGTTTCTGTAAGAGAGGTATTCAAGCAACATGTGAAAACTCACATTTTCTGGAATAAGTATTTCAAGCCCAACATTCATTTATTCTAATTCTTCAATTATTTACTAACTTTGTGTAATCCACCCTGTCTGAAGCTCAGGAAGTATTTTATTTGCTCACAATGAAGTGCCACAAAACACATCAACGAGGCAAGAATATTACAGAGAATCTATCCATTTAACCCATCTAAACTTAAAAAAAACTACATAGGAATACAGAAATTAAGTGATTATTTAATATAGAATCATCCATGGTAACATGGATTCTAAAGTAAGATTTATAGTATCAAGACAGTCCTGTGCAATCATTTTCACTATTTGTACCCCGTTGCATGTTCTCAAATGAATGTCCTATGTAAGGAATACTAGAACTCCCTGCCAATATCTGTAGCAGTTGTCACAATGGGAAATTAATTCCTTCAATTGCAGTAAAATTCAGCTGGTCAATTTAAGTGGAAGCAACTAATAAAGGTATGCAGTAAAGCAGGGAAAGAATATATTTGAAGTCTGATCACACACCAAACAGGAATCAAGCACCATGCCAGAACTGAGTAATAATAAGGGTTTTCTTTAAGTATATTTTAAAGATAGTAATGAAAATAGAGAGGATACAGTAAAGTACACTTGACATGGATGCTTTGCACTATCGCGTTTAAAAGTGCATCAAACTGCAGTCAAAACATAGAGGCTGAACTGAAGCAGATAGCTATGGTATTCAGTATAAGAACCAAGCATAAACTAGTCCACCTTCTTGCTTCACTGTGTTGAACAGAAAAAGGCTTGCTGAAAATCTTCTGTTCCTCTGTCGTTTATAGTCAACATTCACGTACCAGGTCATGTAAAAGTTGCACAAAGACTCAAGAAAAACATACAAAATTTCTTTATATGCACAATTTTCTTACATTGCAGTATTTGCCAATGTACCGTATTGTTTGGTTATTTTGGATGGCCAAGTGCACTTATGTCTGTGTAAAAGCTGGAATTCTTTAATAAAGAAAACTGGAAGGCAGGAAAGCAAACACGGAGTATAAGACCAATGTCAGACCTGAGCCCTTCTGGTCTTCTTTTTAGCACTGCCCTATTCTTCTGTTACTAGACAGACTTGCAAATATCAACAGGGCAACAAGCCATCTTTCAGAAAAGAATTCAGTGTCATACTAATTAAGCAATATTTTAAATTAAAACCAGACATGTTTATCAAAAATTACTGTTTCCCCTCCCAAAGCCCTCAAAATAGAATTTTCTTATACAATGTTACTCTCTAAGAAGGGTCTAGAGCACAAGTCTTATGAGGAACAGCTGAGGGAACTGGGGTTGTTTAGTCTGGAGAAAAGGAGGCTGAGGGGAGACCTTATCACTTTCTACAACTACCTGAAAGGTAGTTGCCCTCAAGTTGCTCCAGGGAAGGTTTAGATTGGGTATTCGGAAAAATTTCTTCACCGAAAGGGTTGTCAAGCATTGGAACAGGCTGCCCAGGGAAGCGATTGAGTCACCATCCCTGAAGGTATTTAAAAAACACGTAGATGTGGCGCTTTGGGACATGGTTTAGTGGTGGGCTTGGCAGTGCTAGGTTAACGGTTGGACTTGATCTTAAAGGTCCTTTCCAACCTATATGATTCTATGAAAGTATCACACTATCACTAATAACACACATCTCCATTCTCACAATCTTCTTGGGCTCTTATTCCCTAATAATGAAGTAAATCCAATTAAAATATAGACTTTTGAAGGGTCACAAACAATGCACGGTAAAGTCTTGATGTTTGCTTGATGACTTTAAATTTCTGGTACGTATTATACAACTTTCAGCAGTGAATTACAAACTTTCAGCAGCTTTTGAACTGAAGATCCAGTATATCACAAGACAGATCAAACCAGAAGAATAGCTGTTACAGACATGTAGAAGACTGTGTTGCTTTCTGTAAGAATTGCACTTGTGTTTATTGAAGAGTTTGACACTGGCATTCCAAACAGTAACAGCAGTTCATAAAATATAATGGTCCAAAATGACTTTCAAATGGTGTAACTACAGCTATGTTAAGAACTCAAATAATGGCAAAGATCCAAAACAACATGAGGGAGGACGAAAATTAAAATATGTCCTACTAAAATACATCCTTCAAGTTACCATTTGAAATTATAATTTGCAGAATTAGCCAGTAAACAGCAAATATTGCAGCGTCAATTTGAAGTTGTGTGAGATACAGCAAATGTGGTTTAAGGGGAAATAAACACATCAAAACAGTAACTGGGTTCTAAGCACACACAATCAACAGGAAAAATATCTTTAAATTCTTGAACTAACATACTTTGCACAAGCAATGCAAATGCAATGCATCATCTTAAATACTACGAGGAATTTCATTAGACATACCTTTTCTCTCTGTTTTCTGTGCAGGGATGGAAGATGTGGATGTAGGCAGTTTTGATAAAGTAGATGCTCCATTAGCATCAAAGGATTTCTTTGGCTGGTGATCAGATTGTAGAGAAAATGGACTAGGAGGAACAGTGCTTGGGGTAGCAGTTGGATGAACAACTGGTTTGATGGGATGCTGTACTGGAGTAGAACTACTGTGAGTCTCTGCTCTTGGCAGTCTGTAGTCTCTGTCATTGTGCCTGCTTGTTTGAGATAAAATATTCTGTGGGAGCATACTACTGGCGTCACTGGAATGCTTGTCTTCCACTTTTTTCAGGATTCCCCAAGTAACATTGCAATAAGAAAAAAAGATTAAATTAGAAACTTGTCTAAGATTGCAGTGACTGATTAATACAGCTGCACATCAACAACTAGAGCTGAGTGAACTTCTTAGGATTAAAAAAAAGCCTCAAGTAGATCAGCATCAAAAAAGGCAAAATTTAATTTTACTCACTGACAAAATGCATTTTCTCTGATCTTTGCTTGAGTTAGAGTTCCGGTTAAACAATGTGTTTTGATGAAAGGCTGCTTTATAACAAGTGTTACAGTCAAGTTAACTTTTGAAGTCTCCTAAAAAATCTAAACCAAAATCTATTATTTCCACCTTATATTTAGCGTGACGAGATAATCCGTGCCATTTTTCTTTTGTTCACTGAAAATCCTGAACATTGAGTATAATTTAATAGTTTCAAATTCTAGCCTTCAAAGAATTCCACTTTAAATCACTTGAAAGTAAATTATTTGTAGTAGTACTCAATTGAATTAAATCAAGAAAACTGGGTATTAAATGAGTGACTAATCTGCATTTGTCACATGATCAGAGACTCTAGAATGTGCTACACAGGGAACATACCAAGCAAATATAGATTAATTCTTTTTATTGATTTCTAGATTTTCATCTGTCACAAAACAAATAGTTACTGCAATATGCATTTCTACTATCTTTTTGTAGCATACAGTATGTTTTAGCATATGCAGTATGTTTCAGCATATGCAGAAAAACAGCCCTTTATACATCTCTGCCTTGTCAAGTCCCAAGCAAGGGCTGTGGAGGGTGGAGATTAATACTTTGGCTTCTACTTTTAAACCACCCTGAGAACTATGCTACAAATTCACCCAAACTACATCAGCATACAGAAAGTATCTCACAGTACAATCATTTGCCAGAAAAACTTGACAAAGATTAAAGCTAGGTATCAGGAAAAAAAATTCCAAGTAACAGAAATTCATAGTCCAGGAAAGGCTTTGCTAAGAGTATTGGCATGGTAAAAATATGCTTTCAATAATGTCCACAAGCCTCTGAAATCCCTGATATCATAATCCATGAAATTACCTTATTATTTTCAGATGTGAAATCAATGTTTTAAAAGAGACTCCTGCATCTCTATTTTTAAGCTTAGGATATGACACTGATAGGTCTCAGTGATCACAACAGCCCAACTATACCATAAACTGTGCAAGTTGTTTCAATAACTACCTATAAAGATAATCAAATTGGGCAGTAAAAGCTGCAAAAAGGAGGAGTACCATGAAAAGCATTAAGCAAGCGTTGTACTAGTAAAACCTCAAAGTTATTTTAAGAAACAACATTTGGAAGAACTGTCTGTGCTATCCACTTTGGCCTAAAGGTGAGAAAAACAGTTAAGGAAAGGGATTTCTCTTTTTTTTTTTCTTTCCCTTAAGTTTGGAAAAGAAAACAGTAATGCAAACAAGGCAAGAATATATTGCTGTAAAAAAACCACATACTTCCACTGGCAAACCCACTGGCAGCTGTCGCCTGCATCACCTCTCTTCTGTAATCCCTATCTTTTGGAAAACTGTTAACTGACATTTTGCTTGCTTCTTTTTGTCTCTGCTCCCTGAAGAAAAGAAAACACAAGTTGAGTAAGAACTTACATCATCTAATAATATAACACTTTCTACGGGTGAAGTTACATGAGATGAATTAAACTACCCTAAGAGCTTGCTGCTACAGATGGGGCAGGCAAACTCCAGCCATTGCTACCTTACACCAGTGCTTGTCGAAGCTCCCAGTATACCAGCTTGGCTCACTAACATCACACAAAAAAAAACCCCAGACAAAGAAAAAACCCAACCAAACAAAAAAAACCCCAAAACAACAAAAAAACAACCCCCCATGCCATCATTAAAAAAAAAAAGAATAAAAAAACAAAACCCAAAAAACCCCAAACCCCCAAAACGAACACCAAACCAAAAAAACCCCAAACCAACCATACTTCCCCGCTCCTGCTCTGGGTCATTAAAGGATAAAACAGGTACCAGAGGTCATGGTAAGGTTAGGAACGCAACGGACTTGGACCACAATCTTTTATAGCAGTAATCTATTAGATAAGCTCAACTGCTCTTAAATGAGTGTAAGAATATTTGTTCTTTATACAATGAAAACACACACACAGATATACCTTTCCAGCCACTCTTTTGGTTTTTCCCATTGTGAAACTTCTGTTCGGCAGTTGTAGTAGTATTTTTTGCCTGAAGAGCTGATGTGTTCAGACCAATCATCCGCAGAATCGTAAGCCTTTAAAACACAAACAGGTTGAACAAAAGACTACTTCAGAGTTTTAATATACAAATGTAAAAGCTTCCACCATTTTTAAAACTACATAGTGTCCTCATATGCACCCATATCTTTGCTCTCCATTTATACCATCTTTAAATGCCTGTTTCATTTTGGTAGTTTGAAGATGTGACCACTATGCTCCTGTTGCATTCTGCAATAGTTTCCTCTGTTTTATTCCCATCAACCCTGAAACAAAATCTAATAGTATGTTTAGTGGGATACAGTAATATCAATATTGATAATATTAGTTTTCTGCACCTTAACACTTCCTCAAAACTATTAATTATATTTTCAAAATTTTTCTATACTTCACAAATTTATCTATTCTGTTTTCAGTGCCATTTTTAATAAACTGTCCTGGTTTCAGCTGGGATAGAGTTAATTGCCTTCCTAGTAGCTGGTACAGTGCTATGTTTTTGAGTTTGGTATGAGAAGAAAGTTGATAACACTGATGTTTTCAGTTGTTGCTAAGTAATGTTTAGTCTAAAGTCAAGGATTTTTCAGCTTCTCATGCCCAGCCAGCAAGAAGGCTGGAGGGGCACAAGAAGTCGGGAGGGGACACAGCCAGGACAGCTGACCCAAACTGGCCAACGGGGTGTTCCATACCATGTGACATCACATCTAGTATATAAACTGGGGGGAGTGGGGGTGGGGAGGACTAACTGGGGGTCATGAGCAATTGCATTGTGCATCACTTGTATAGTCCAATCCCTTTATTATTACTATTGTCATTTTATTAGTGTTATCATTATTAGTTTCTTCTTTTATGTTCTATTAAACTGTTCTTATCTCAACCCATGTTTTACTTCTTTTCCCAATTCTCTCCCCCATCCCACTGGGTGGAGGGAAAGTGAGTGAGCAGCTGCATGGTGCTTAGTTGCTGGCTGGGGTTAAACCACAACACAAACACAACCCTAACTACTAAAACTCGGATAATAAAGTGACTAAAATTCACAAAGTGTAATGCATCTTCAATAAGTAAAATCACACTGTCTTCTCTAGATTTACCAACAAAGTAAATGGAAAATATTTCTCTATATATCTACTTCATTTAAATAATGTAGTATTTTAAAATTCGAGACAGGTACATCAAAGCTCTAATGATTATCAATTAGAATAGTTTTACAACACATTAACAACTGCAGCTTGGGTTTACAGAATGTTTATAAAATAAAGACTGATGCTGGAAAACTCAATGAAGCAGGTAATGTTCATACCGCCTGTTTTAGACAAAATGATGAAAATACAGTGTGTATGAATGGGGTGACACAGAGATGAATACCAATCACAAATACTCACTGCATCAGAAGTTTTGCTTGGATTATTGCTGGGATTAGAAGAATGTGAATTTGAACTATGAAGAGCACTGTGGTTATGTGAATTTTCTTGTGGAGAGTAACTGGTCCCTAAAGGAAAACAAAACAAAACAAAAAAAAAAACAAAAACAAAACAAAAAAAAAAACAAAAAACAAAAAAACTGTTCACCATGTATGTTTTCAAAGAAATCAACCATCTGCATTCTAAGGAGGTGGAAGGGGAAAGGAGAGGGGAAGGGAGAAGGCAACTTGTCCATAGCCTGGACCACAGCATAGTTCAGATGCATAAGTATTTCAGGAGGGCATATGCGTATTTCTTTTTCACAGCGTAAATTTCACTTTCTAGTTACAATAATACAGTATGTCCCTTCACTAGTCTCACTCTCAAACTTCATTCCACTAAAAACAAACAAGTAGGAAGAGTCCTAACATGTCAATTCAGAAATTAAAAGACATCTTCTCCTCAACATTAAGTCAGAAAGTTTAAATGGATTTATCAACAGCCTACACAGTTAGATACACAAAATCAGGTTTTAAGTTCATTGGAGCAATGCTGTAGTCTCAAAAGGGTTAAGAAAACTTGTAACTGGTTGTAGGTAACTACTTCTGTTTATGCATATAGATTAAATTAATTTTCCTGCACCTCAGTCTCTGCAATATAGGTATCAACATCTAGAATACCAAAAGCAGCATTTTGCAAACGGCTGCCTGCTTCTGGCCTCCCTAACAACTGCTTCTCAAGGTAACCAGGTTTTCTTCCTTGCTGTGAAAACAACTGAAACAAAAAAACAGCTGGGAAATGAGAAGGGAGATAATGCTCAACAACTTTTACATCTGTATTTGTGCCTAATCTCAAGTCACCAATTACACCTGAACAGTTCTAATTACAATTAAACAAGACCATCCATTAAACCCTTCGTAATCTTATTTTAAATTTCCTGCTCTTAAGGCCTCCCATTCCTTGAAAATTTCTGAGCAAGTAAAAACTCTTCCATTCTTCTTTATATGATTTCCTCTTCCTAAGTTTTAAATGTTCACATAGATCACATCAATCTAAGAAAAACCATTTTCTTACACATTTCAGGGAAAAATCTAGATATTCCAAATACAGCACTCTCCCTGCCTTTGTTTTTCCTCTACCTACTGAGAAGTTTCTAAATACCCAGGGATACTACATCAGGTACCAATAGCCTCACCTACCATATAGTGATCTAAATAGGAAGTCAAAGTACTCTGCAAATTGCAAAGACTGTATGTTACAGGCAACTACAATAGAGAATACTGATAGTGGACTGATAGGTGGGAGTGAATAAAGCCATTAAAACAAATACATTTTAAGCCTTCCGAGAACCACACACACAGAAGATGACTAAATGATATATCATGATGCAGAATGGGAGAGATTATAACGCAAATTCTACCTTCTAACTACACAAGCATTGACAAAATTACTATTTCAAACTTCTTCCTCCCCAAACCTAACCCTGCAGGTTAGAAAAACAGTCCATCACAAAAGCAAAGAGGTACACCATGGCTAATCTGTTCAGTACCCTACAAAGGTTAAAGGCTGATTTGCACACGCATGAGTTATTGCAACCTGAACCACCAGAGTATTGAGCTCTGAACCTTTTCCTACACTATTTTGGCTAAAACCATATGTCATTCTCTTTAAAGATTGGGGGAGGAGGAAAAAGTCTTGTCCTCAAATACAGCCTTCCAAAAGCAAGACAATTAGTTCTACACCAAAAGTATCTTGCATGCTTAGAGCCAGGTGGAATGACTTAAAATGGGGGCAACTTAAGCTTGTCAAAGCAATACTCACAACATCACGTGCTTGTAATGCACATGAATAACAACAAAAAACTGAGCTTCTAGTGAATGGTGTGACTTTACATGTTATGTACATTAGAAAATTCCAGAATTTAGACTTCAATATACATTTATAAAACAGACATGCTTAATTCCCCTAAATGTATGCTAGAAGTATATCATAATTACGTAATTATAAGACTGTACTCCTCACACCAACAGTCTTAATTTTTTTTTAGACCCTGATTATGGAGTGAGACAGCTGTTTAATATTTTTGTATTAATCATTCTGTTAATAGTCTTTATTTAGTATACCCTTCCCAAACGCTACTGAGATAAAAATCATTAAAATTTCTTCATGTATTTCTGTAGATTGCTTAATGCAGACTTACTAGTTCATTTCTACTATAAGGTAAAATCATCTCCCTTTTTAAAGGAAAAAAACAAGATGAAAATGCCAGATGGCTTGTTTGAACAGTTTGATATTAGTCACTTCAAAGCTTCAGAAAACACCAATGCAGTTAATTTACTGTAATCCCATACAATGGATGCAGTAACACTACACTTTGTTCAGCATATTCAAGATGCAGTCGGTGATTTTTAAATACTGTAGTCATCTGAACACACTGCCACAGTGAATCTAATCTAACACACATTTTCCAAACATGAATAAGAGCCAACAACATAAGTATTAAATCAATAAAATCCTTTAATGCCAGTTCTATCCAACCCATAAACAAACCCCTCAAACCCACTGAGCAGACTTTCAGCCCCCACATGGTCTAACAGCTCAGCAGCATCCCCTCACTGTTCCACAGTTCCCTGCCACCCTGGTTCCCAGTCCCAGTACTGAGTCACAAAGCACCCAGGATGGAGTATCAGAGAGGCTGCAGCAGTCGCACCCACCTACAGCTGGCCCCGATAGTAGAAACACCTACTATGCAGCAGTTTCTTCATAAGGAGCCCCTGGGCCTCTCCATGCTGAGCTGCCATCCTCCTAGCAGAATCCCAGGCTGCACACCCATGGGCTTGCCCTGAATCAGGGATCCTGAGCTGGCCTCAGCTGCATTAAAAACTGATCATGGCTGCTCCAGCAATACCAATTGCCTCAGGTTGCCAGGACAAGCTATGCGGGCTTTTACGAGGGCCAACCATAAATACATACCCGATGGCGTCTAGGGCAATTACACAGTGTAATTACAGATGCAGGTTCACCCCCATACCTCCATTTTATGCGTAATACTGGTTTATGTTTGGATCAGTACCCAAACTTCAAGGGAATGAGGATACAAAAGGGCTGCCAAACTGATGTTTGCTGTTGGGAAGCTTCCAAGACCAAACCAGGTGATACTCGAGAACAAGAGTTTTAGGCACTTCATGCAAGTTAAGGGCTTAAAGATCATATATAAACACCAAAACTGTATCACCAAATCAACCACATACTAAAATCTTGCTGCCTCAGTATAAAAAGGTACATACCTGCATAGCAGTCACCTAGGAATTCTGACAACCCAGCCAAGCAAGCATTGCCAGCTCAGGTTGCCAGGGAAAGTGGCCGAAGATCTTTGAAAGGCCACCAAATTAAAATGGTATGCAGAGAGCAACCTGCAAGTGGAGGTATACATCTAAAAAGAAGGGGGGTTCCCCTTACTTGTTTGCTAGCTTTCACCACCAGCAAAGCCTAACCCTAAGCCATTTTAAGGTGGCTGTGACATGCTATCAGCTGTCTTTCAGCTGCATGCCTGGCAAAGTAGATCATGAGAACAGGACCACTAAGATTAGTAGACATTCCAGAAACAGGCCTGATAAGGTAGACAGCACAGTACTGTCCCTCGAGACGTTTCCTTATAGCACTTCTCAGTTAGTGCTTTCTTCTGACAGTTAGACCTTCCTTATTAGTCCCACTTTCTTCAAGAAAGAGGGACAAATTTAAAATGTTTATTAGCATAGCTTAAGATTTAGCAATCGCAAATATACATCTTTGATGCACCATAAGGAAATTCATATTGTGTTATAAATCCTGCAATTCAGTTACAGAACTCCCCATGGAAATGTTTACTGCACCATCACCGTGATTCTCCTCAGCTTAATCATTATTTTGGAAGCAGTTAAATCTGGAAAGAGCTACTCGTAACTGGAAGATGGCCAAGAAGGTCATCAGCACTACGGTTATATAAAACTGTAGTGGTGTAACTGTGTGAGCAAGCCTTCACTAACACTATTTCTAGTGATGAACAGGTCATAGGACAGATCAGAGTCAAGGTTAAATTATCGTAACTGTCTTCAAGTCTTTCAAACAAAAATCCCGTCTTCCTCACTAATGCATGAAAGCAGAAAGCACAAAAAGACTCGTTCTGGGAGCCAATTAAATAAACAGGCTGTGACTTAATGCCTACTACAGATTTGAGATTCTGCCACACCAAGATCCACTTTAACATTTTTGTAAGTAGTTTCCAGATTCAAAGTGCTGAATCCAAGATAGTTTGAACTGCAGTGAGGCTTCAACACCATGCTGGACTTGGAAAAAGGACATAACATAGGGTTAAATAAGAATACTCCATTTTGCAACATAGTCAACTTTCTCTGGTAATTATCACATTTAATTAATGTCTCCATTAACACCACTTCAATTCTGTGAAATTAAGAAAAGTTGAAATTCTGAGGTAGCTAAAGATCAGACTGCTGCAATAAAGCAACTTATTTCTCTCCCTTCACCCCTGCCATCTTTCAGGAACAAGCTGAAACTCCTTCCTTTCCAAAACCTGTACTACCAACTACAGCATCCATTTGTAACCAGCTAGAATAAATTTTCTTGCTGCTTGATTAGAAGAGTCAAATACATCACCCTACATTCCCCACCGCCCTCTGGATTCAAGTGTCTTAGCCTAATTAAAACTCTTCTTAACTCATTACATTATACAGTATCATAAACATAAAATCTCCAACTGAAATGCACTAATCAGATCACCAAGACACATTACAGTTATCTTCAAAAGATAATCTATAATGCAGATCAGCAAACACTAAAAAAAAAAAAAAAAAAGAAAAAGCTGCTATTTTTCATCCTCTTCAAACAAACACACACTGAGAAATTAGGCAGTACACAAGTTCACACACCTCCATTCACACCCAAGATTTTAGCCAGGCACAAATAGTAAAATTACAGTAGTTGCAGTGGTACAATATAGTGTTGCACTACACAGTGGTTAACTTTATATAGTCCAACATAGAGCATTTATGTTTCCTTTTCAGTCAGACAAATACCTTGTTAATATTCTAACCCTCCTTTTGTCCATAATAAAAAGTGTCAGTGCAGACAATATAAAGGAAAGTTTACAAATGCTCACTAGCTGGGCAGGAAGCATGAAAAATGTTCCCCAGCAATAATGAGTGCTGTAACTGGAACTCAAAGGCAGTCCTCCCCTCCACTCCTTCCAGAGGCAACAAGGATTCAGAAGGGCTCTAGAAAAGTCATCTTTTCTGTGCCCAGCATATGGAAAGAAACATTGGGCAACAAGAAAGCAAGGAAGTTCATTCAACTCCATACATACTGTTCTATGACTCCATGTTCACCTCTTAGCTAATATGCAATCAAACTCATTAACGTAGTTCATTAGAACTTGAACTTCCTCAACAGAATAAATACTGCCCAACTGATAGACACTAATTATTTGTTAACAGAGAAAACTTTAACAGCAAAATAGTTTATGGTAGTGATATTTTATGGGGATAACTAATTAAGACTTGTTTAAACAGTGAAAATCATAGAAACTTACCTAGGATAATCCTAAATTAAAATGTCTAACGTGTATTTCAACTGACATCTTTGTTACTTCAGTGCAAATCTTTGTGCAGAACCCTTTCTAAAGTTCTGCATATGGGAGGAAAAAAAGTAACACAATAGGAACACAATACCCAAAGTCTCAGCAGTAACTGAACAGCCTATCATGGCCATTTTTATTTGCCACATGTAAAAGTAATAGGACAAAACACAGTTTTCCTTCACTGCATTTTTATGTGGCCTGCTGTATTGAGATAAAATATGGCTGTCTTCCATAGGCAATGAAAAGCATAAAAACTTGCAATTTTTCTAGCAGAGCAATGGCCTCATAGAATACACCAACTGCACAGTAACATTTTCTAGAAATTCATAACATACTAAGTTGAATGCACAGTGCTCTGCCAAAAGAAAGAAAATCTAGCCTGATCACTGTACTGCCCGATCACTGTACTGCCCAACCGCCCAATTACGTAGTCATTATGCCCCCAAATAAATGTTTTATACCAGTCAACAAGTAGCTCTATGAGCAAAAGAGCTCTCAAAGCCTTATTTCCTCCCCTACCCTCCTCTCCTACCTCATTTCCTACCCAGGAGAGCACAGCCTGTGCTGTTTTGTAATGTTCGATTCACAGGATAATCGTCCCAATTTTTCATCTTTTTCTCCAAGTTACCAATCACACAAAATTTCATGGGAATTTATCTAAAATGTTAATGTAAGCAGACCAAGAGTCATTCATACATGCAGTGGGACAAATGACCAATAAGTGATGAAAATCACACTGTAAGCATACAGTTTTCTTCACAATAGATTTTTTTCTTCTAATATGGTAGTAAGAAAATGACACCTCAAGGAAGGAAAGCCAGAAGCAGTAAACCAACGAGAGTTACGGACTCGTTCTGTTTTACTAATGAGGCCAAGATGTTACTGATTATTAAAATGAAAAAGATTAGCTTCAAATTTTATCTTACACATTGCATAACATAACAGTAGTTTGCTGTTTTGCTGTCATCTGCTTACATTTTTAATTAGATCTGCCAAATTTATTTCAGAAACTGAAGCTTAATTTTAGGGCAAACAGTACAAACTGTTCTAGAAAGAAAACCAGTTATCAGCCCATCAAAAAGGAAAGCAAAAGGCAGTAATAAAATGGCTCAAATTAAATTCAAACTTCTGATTGTGTAACAATTCAGTGATGTGCTACTCCAGAAGCTAACAGACAGACTATTTTCCTAGGGCTGTACTTCAGTCTAAATAGATGTAACGGCTTGGGTTGTACTCACTGGTAGAACAGATATAAACTTGTTTTTGTCCAACCACCCCCTTCTAGTTTGCTCCTTTCCTTGTTACAGCTACAGCAAAATAATTAAGTATTTTGGGGGTTGTTTTCTTCCTCCCCTCAGCCCACCTCCCAGTAGCAATGAGAAATCACTTTTCAACTTATACATAACTTAGAAAATCATCAGGTTCACTGAACAAGGTCCACTGAATCCACTGAGTTTCTGGAAGATCTAATGCTCAAGTGTCCCAAGTCATATCCCTCAAAAAAAGCCTAAGGGATGAAACATGCATTTCCACCGCACTCTATAGACAAATCCCTACCAACTTTCTTCTTCAAAGAAAAGCAGTATATTGGCAGTTTTCTTGATATCTCAACCAGTGAAACAAAAATAAGCAAAAGACTGAACAAATAATTTTACCATCACCTGCAAAAATGTTTATTCTTTATTTCTGAAGAACAGTAAGCAATATCCTTTGAAAGAATTTGCCTGTTTCTCCTAAATTAAGGCAAGTTCCAACCAGCTTCTAAACCCTTCTGATAAGACCCAAAGGTTACTAAAGTAGATACTTTAAAAGAAGCTGAAATCGACAAGTAGAATTTACATGAAATTAAGAACCACAGATGGACAACAAATTCTTCAGACTTACATTTTCTGTTTTCTCCCTTTGGGTTCAGGTCACCTAATAAAAAAAAAAAAAAGCTAGCAACATCCTCAATACTGCTTAACATCTCTAAGGCACCTACTTTATTTGAGATCAATTGACTTGAAAAAGCAGCCTAAGTAATTTTACCCATGGAAAATATGAAAAAGTACCATGAACTTCAGCAACAGAGTCATATTCCTAACTCTCTAGCTCATGACCCCAGAAGATTTCAATGTGCTAAATAAAAAACAAACTCCCTGCTACGAGCATCACTGATGACAGTCAATTTTAAAGTCTTCTTCACCTTGCAACACTTACTAATGTTGTCACATTTGTATTAAGTGGAGTGGGACATTCCTCTAAGAAGCTAGAGGTAGTTGAGAATAAAGCGCCAACTATACTTTCATTCTTGACTGTAGCTCAGAAAACATTTACATCTCTAATACAGTGTAAGAGAGTACACAAGAGAAGTTCTTCTGTCCTCAAATAAGAGCTTCATACAGAAAGGGGCTTTTTAATTATTATGACACACAAAACAAGAAGTGTTAAACTGACAGCCAGAATCCTTACCACAAACTAATAATGATGTTATCTTAACTCCAGCGTGGATCTGCACAACATATGGCCAATAGATTGAATTTCCCCCTTCTAAGCCCTCCCCAGCAATACACCACAAAACCCAAATGAATAGCCCTCCCATGAACAACATACTGTAATACAGTATCAAAGAGATTCAAGTTTGGTAACAGAAGCCTAACAGCACTGCAACGATGCACTATACTACCTCAGGCAACAATACTTCCACAATCCTGATCAACTCAAGAGTAAGCAGAAGACTGCCACTGGTTCATGCCTCAGATTGGTCTAATACCTCCTCAAAAGATAACAACTCTACTACATACGTACAGCAAGAAAGGTGTGAACAGGATTTCATTATGTCAGATAAAGTCTATGAAGGTTTTTTAATTGGGTCATAACTAGAAACTAACTTTATGGCTAAGCACCTGATAATAAGCAGTTACCACAAAGACAGAGAAACTGTTTGCTTTAATAGAAAACAGTGTACATGAAAGTATATTCAGTCCACTTCAGAAAAAAACATTTCACTTCTGTCAGATGCCCTGAATCTCTATTTCTGCAACCACTGATACATATTAAATGTCAGTAGATAATTCCAATTTTACAATGTTTTTCTCTCAAAACCCAAGAAAAACTAGAGAACTAAAGACATTTCTAAAAAAATGTATTAGTTGTCTGCGGTATTTTTAAATTATTACCAATAGGCACATGTTCAAATACTTTCTGAAAATCAGCCTTACAGGTAACTAAAACCAATAAACAAATCCCTTAACGTTGGGGGGGGGGCAGGATGTCACAGTTTTTACTTTTCATTTAAGGAACTTCCCAAAGAACATAAAACAAATACATTGGAAGAAACACTGATGTTTAACAACATACACCTCAGTGATGCAAGATGGAATTGCTTAAGTGCAGACACTTTATAAAAACTGTGTTTTCCACTGTTTTAAGATTACAAACAGCACAGTAATACAATGAAAGACTGATATACCATAAATTGGTCATCACTGACAGAAGTTTCAATAAAGTCAGGGGTCATGCAAAACAATTTCTGCTTACAAAGAGAAAAAAAAAAGCAGCGGCCAGAATACAGCTCTGAGACTACTCCTCCATTTTCTGTGTATCAACAGCACCAAATCAGTACTCCTACTCAGAAGATCCAACCAATTAAGCATGGTATGACAACTTACTCTCCCTGACAAAATCCTCTAGCAAAAATAAGATTAAATAAGAACAAGGCCATGTTGTTCAGCAACTCTCAATTTTCTTTTAATGTTTTGGGGATAGTTTCTTGGGGACAAAGAACTTTAAGCAGATTATGTGAACACAATATTACTTACAAATTAACTTGCGGGAAAGTTTCAACTCCTCAGTTTAAAATAAGGAAGATGAAGTTACAGCTTTTTCTGAACATAGGTAGTGCTATGCAGTGACAAATGCTTGCAACCTTAATCCCATCTTAAAAGTTTCCTTCATTTCAATTGAACATGCACTATTCAGAATCAGCAACTCTACAAGTACATGATGTTGTAGAAAGATTAAAAAAGGAGTCTCTATTACAAAACACTACTGCAATCCTGCAAAAAAAATTAGTCACAGACATAACTATCCTGCTTATATCCTTAATAAAAAGGCTGTGGCAGAATCAATGCCTAACTACATAAAAATGGCAAGAACAATAAAGACACTGTATTATCTCCCTTCTTAAACGTGTCAAAAATATTAACTCTAAGTCACATTATCTCAAATTCGTATGTCAAGATACATCAAATCTGACTACCCTCCAAAGGCATGCAGAATTTTGTCTCATTCAGTTCTATTCTATTCTATTTTTATTTTGTACGCTAACATAAGAAAGCCTTATTTGTCCTCCAGTTACTTAATAACCAAACTCCACTTCAATACAAGATCACTGCTTAGGTGCTATTAATATTTGCCAGTTGAGGAGAACTTTGCTTCTCTTCTAAGACTACAGCAATGCCCACGAAATTTTTAGTAACTTATCACAAATAAGCAAGCTAACTTGAAAATATTTAGTATTAGAAGCAGCAATTGCTCAATAAACTTTTACATGATAACTTGTGAAATGATTAGGCTCAGACAAACTACTCTTTCAGTTCAGGACATGATATGCCACATATGTATTTATTACAGTATAGATATGCAAGAAATATAAGGATTTTAATTTTATATTTATTTAATCTTCAACTGGGAATTGTTTTTGAAAAGAAGATATGTTAGTAACATTCTGAAAAAAACAGGTCAAATCAACTTCTGCTGCATAGAAATTCTTCATTAAAAAAAGGAATGCTGGCCCAGGCCTCTGGGTGGGAGGTAGCAAACAAGGATCCACCTAAGAATTAATACATACAGTGTTGTGGTTTTAATACGATGGATTCACAGCCTTAGTTTCAGGCTGGATGTTTAGCTCACCTTAACAAAGGTATTGTGCAATAGGGTTTTCAAAGATCTAAAGCACAGTAGGTGACAAGACAATTCTTCCCTCTCCCCATTAAATAATTCTTAAATATATACTTAAAATTCAACTGGTGTTTCCTGGATTTTCCTTACTAGAGGAAAATATGCCTCTCCACAAAAGCTAAAGTTATGTTTACAAACTGAAAATCTGTTTTATGACTGTCTGGTTGGCTAAGTGTCTCATTTTATTTCCCTAGTTAAGTAAATACTCTCAAAAGGACTATACAGAGACTACAATCATTAGTATAGGCAGTGTTTTGCCAGTAAAAGAGGTGAATTTTACACTACTTGAATTTGAAGAGGATCATATTATTTCTCATACTAAATCAAGTACAAATAGTATTCTTTCAAAAGAAATGAGCGGTTTTGAAAATTAAGTGTGTTTTAACCTGTCAGCTGCAGATGTCTGAATGAGCAAACTTCTCAAACTACTTAACTGGAAGAGATCTGAAGTCCTGCTGATGTCATTCAAGGGGGACACCCGACATGAACAAACCATCATCCAGAAGAACATAATGATGTGAAATAAACACAGCCTATTTACACAACAGGTAAAGCACATTACCTAATTTGTACTAAAGAGTTTATGCATAAATGAGCATTATTTGTAATTATATGCCTTAATAAGAAAGTATTCTTTGGGTTTTTTCCACGTTTCAGAGTGAATAGGTATGTTTGAAACATAATAAATGAGATGAGCAGGGTAGATCATAATTTTCTTTTCCCGTTTTTGCTACTGATAGATAGGAAGAATTTATAACTCTGTTACTCTAACAAATTCAGTAACAAATCTACCTAGAAAAGCACTGAGGAAGACTGTTGCCTTGGAGGACATAAAACAGCATGATATTTAAGAAATCTAGGAAACCCAGGGAGAGGACCTAATCTGCGTAATGGGAATGAAACTGCAAATAGTGCTTCTTAAAAATATTTTCAGAAAGCCCAACATGCCTAAATATAGCAGATTTTATGATAATATGGTGAAACACAGAATGTTTCTCTTCCAAAAAAGTAAGCTTAAAAATAAAAAAAAATTAATCTTACTAGGAATACTGAAATTCTTACAGCTGCAGATGCAACAGGTTTGAAAAAGGGACAGGAGGGATTTATTGAAACATTTAACTATGTCGAGATCTTTTCCATAAGAAAGCGCCAATACTGGCAGTTTAACACAGTAACTTAGTTTGAATCTAGTGAAGTCTAATAGTAACATGCCCATTGCTATGGATATTTTTTCAAATTATGTTTTCTTTTAACAAAAAGGCTGATCTTCAGATTCCTGGAATATTCAGATTAAAAAGCACTACTGTCAAAACCAGAATCACTGAACTCTCAAATATTCAGGTACAGTTACAGAGTAAATTTGAAGCTGTCACTTCACTAAAACAGGCCAGAAATTATTCAATTTTTACTTTAAAAAAAGTATATTTTAACCAACATTTTCAAGTATTAGCTGATTGCATTTTGTTTCTGCAGAAATTAATGTGCATGTTCACAGTTTAGCTTTTTACAAGCTTTTCTCTGGCAGGCAGTTTCGCAGACAAAACAACTGTATGGAGTAATGACAGTGCCAGTTTTGAAGTACACTCTTCAAGGGAAAACAGCAAGTAGTAGTAAATTCAAAATGCAGGGTATTTGGAATTAAAAAACACATACAAAGATGACATAGTTAAATACACTTTCTTCCTCTTAATTTATCAAAGTGATTCAACATCATTGCCCTTGCAGGACCCACTAGGCAGTGAATTCTATTCTATTAGCTGAGCTCTATACACATGTAAAAAAAGAGATGTGCCTCCAAGCTCTATTCTTCCCCACATAAAGACAGCAGCGTTCGGGGTTTTAATTACCCGCCCAGGAGGCGGCACAGATGAGTCATTTTCGTTTACACTTTTGAGTAGCTATGTCAACTCTCTAAAAGTAAGGAAATGGTAGGAAGGAATTTCATGTTATCAAATGAACTGGACCCGCAAAAAAAACCCCAAACCGCAATAAACAAGCAAAAAAACAACCCCACTGATTTTATAGTAGGAATTTCCTGAACCACAAAATCATATGCCTTCAACCACTGCCTCCTAAAACCACAGAAAGTATGAACTGATCAAACACATGCAGCTAACATTTTCTAACCAAACATATAAAATGACACAATGTTTTCATAACATACAGCTTTTTCTGCATTTTTTAGATCACAAATATTTAAAAAATAGGAAAATGTAATTTCTTTAAATTTCCTTTTTATTTTCTCCCCGGTAAAAAGCTGTACTAGTTCAATCATGATCAGGCTTTATTAGTAGTAGTATTATTATCATCATTATTATTATACAAAATGCTAGTAAAACTACTGCAAAAAGGATCTGTGACCAATTTCCATGTGATATTGGCTTATTTAAGATTTAAATAAAACTGGTTTAATCTTTATATAAGCAGAAGTAACCTAGTTTATCTTGCTTCTCATCTCATCCTGTAGCCATCTTAGTCTCTAAGCCCAGATCTGTTTCTCACATTCACAGCCAAAGCTAAAGCTAAGGACTGGAATCAGAAAAATGGATAGCAAGGAACCAGATGTCACTGTCAAGCCCTTGTCCTATGTCCAATTAGCCTGCTTCCTTTATGGTCACAATGAATTACAAGAAAATTACCCAGATAGGTCAGCAGACTTCATATGGAGGCAAGAAAAAAACCTGACTACAGTTTTGTTCGATTAATTCATTGTGTAGCTTGACTTTATTATCTTACATATTTGAAAGCTGTGCTGGCAAAGACTGTTGACTATTTAAAGGAAAGCTTTATTTAATTAATGTTACAAGTTCTTTCTGCCTATAACGGCTCTTCAAGGAGTTCTACAAGACACAATAACTGCTGTTGAGTGAAAACTTGTGTATCAGAATTCAAAATAAAGATTCTAAATCTGTTTTAATTCTCAGTACTCTTAAACTAAAACCTTAACTGTGTTAAGTAAGAACAAAAGATGTGGAAACAGGAACAACAGTATTTTACATTCTGTCGTATGCAAATTTTACAAATCTAAAACAGCAAAGCAATTTCAAGTTACTAAAGATACTGTTGAACTGCATGAAGCTGTGTAGTTATGGCCAACAAACTAAAATCTAATCTGGTAAACATATACACCAGTGAAAAACATCAAAAGCCTGCATTAAAGTGGAAGTGTGCAATCATCTTTGAAGAAATATACTCTAAATACTAAGTCTGGTATAAATTGTACTGAACTGCAGATAAATTTTGAAGAAATTAGATGGTAAGAAATTGCAGAGACCAGATCAGCTAGACCATATTCAATCCTAAAAAGAGTTTTTGGGATAGCTGCTCCTAAAAAAATGTATGCATTCATAAAGCACACAAAACTTAAAACTGTACCAGTGCACCTGCAAATACTGAATTCTACTGCCAATAGATCCATCATAGTTCCACCTGACCCTGCAACAGCTCTCAAAACAACATATTCTCAATGACAGAAAATCCTACAATGCAACATGAAACACATTCACAGGTTCATAATCCTCACATGCCATGAGCCAAGATCAACCACTTGGGGGGGTGGGGGGGAAGTTATCACAGGAATGCTACTTACAAAGTTAATTAACAATTTTTAATCCCTTTCAATTTCAAGTCCACTAATCTACAACATTTAAACTAGAAATATTCACATTACTGTTTTACCTACCAGTGAACCTCTGATCAACTAGTTCAACTTTCTGCATGAAACAAACCTTAGAAAATTGTCTTTAAGTCATTCAGTTTCAAAACTTCCACCCCTGCAAAAATCATCACAATAAGTCACTCGAATTTTTACTAATGACATTAAAATTGTGGCAAATGTCTATTTTCTGAATATTTAGGTTAAGCTAACTGGATCTCACATCTTTGTTTGCTACATTCAAGAACATTAAGTATGTCATTTCTTTTCCCTGTAATTATTAATAAAAAAAAACCTTAATTTTTTCTTTGCAACTATAGTAGGAGCTCTTAAAGTCTCTCCTAATGCAAAAGTTTCAACTGCAGTCATTTTCTTGCCTTTTCTCTGAAAATCTGCAGGTTTGCATACTTTCTGAACTGTGAGAATCAAAACAGAGACCGTATTCCAGCAACTGTCACATCAGCACTAAGAGGTAATCTCTCTAGTCCTGCTTGATATTCCTCTGATCCTTCCTGGCTAACGCTGCACTCAATATTTATGCTCTTAATTGTGTATGAGTTTCATGTTTTAAGAGTCATTGCTCTGCACAGTATTTACTTTCTCTGAAGTCTTACACTCCTTCCTGTAACTTTTTACACAGTGGACCACTTTTACATGTTCCTGTAGATTAATTAGCATTTTCACTTTTGCATAACTTAGCTAGCTCCATACTAGTGAACAGTTTTTATTATTTGCCACTCGGTCTCAAATTCCTGATAGTATATGAATGATCCTACAATTTCTTCCTTGTAGATAAAAAAATGTTATTACTTAGGTCCAAGAGCAAACCTACACACATTTAAAAAAAAAATAAAAATTGGTTCATCTGATGATCACAGATTTTATATTTTTGGGATATATCAGTTACCAATTTTTGATCTCTAAAACATACACTGTAAACAATGTTTTCTTCGTTAAACATCTCAAAATATTTTACTCAGTGGCTAAGAATCACCTATTTAATCTCTACCCAAGATAGCAGGTCAGAGAAGTTAGTTGATATGTATCAGAAAGTTACAGAAGTTTAGAAAAGACCTCCTGAAGATTCCTGCTGCCCCTCAGACACTGGGAATTTAGCTCTGGAAACTAATAGTTTGTATTTGACTGCCTTGCCCTTGTCATGAAGCACTTTAATACTGCATTACATCTCTTTTTTTTTGAATGATGACAAAAGCTGGATATTAACATTTTTATCATACCTCTGCTGTAGAAACAAAGTTATGTTTTAAAATTGGGGCAGAAAAAATTACAACATTAAACTTTGACATACTGTTCCTTTGCAACTCATCACAGTAGTCACAGTAAGGAACAGAATGATTATCCTGAAGTACTATGGGGCCTAATCAACAAAGGTCTTTCAGCCTCTTGCTTTCCATTCATTTCAAACACGGCTACCAGGTATCTCTTAACCCATCTGATAAAGAGTGAATAGTGAGGTCTCTTGTCAGTCATCTGCTCAAAAATTTATCTCCCTTTCCAGTAACTTGGAGGACAGACTTTCCAACTGGACATTATTCTTGAATACTGCTCCAGGAGTCTACTTTTAGTCAGTTGGCAAGTACAATTTGTGCCTTAAAACATGGATCTCCCTTCACAAGCTTGAAAATAGGGAGAAAAATTAAACACTGCCCAAGATGAAAAGGAGGGATGCAAAAGTGTATGTAGAATTCCAGGCCATTTCACTGTTTGGGGTTTTTTTTGCTGTTGAAGGTCTGAGAAAAAAAAACTTTCTGTAGCAGGAAAATAGGTGAATATCAGATTCAAGAGATGTCTTTGAATAATTTAGAAAGTGTTTAAAATTGACAGGATCAGCAATTTATTTTAGAAGCTTACACTTCAGAAACTGATACATTTTGTTCCCTGTATTTTCATTACCATAGACTTTCCACTTATTACAAATGAATGAATTTCAAAATACTGTTTTACAAAGCAACACTTCCAAGAAAAATTCCAATAAATAAAAATTTTAACCTACAGTGTAATTTTAAGATTACTCCCTGTGCATACAACTGCAGGCAGAAAGCTCCGATTTCAGAAAAGGGATAAAACATTCAGCAAAAATTTGGTAAGCCACAGTTGCTCTGGTTAGTATTTTTTTAGTAGGCAAAAGTACTGAAGGGATACAGGTTCATGTAAAAATCTAGACATAATTCCCTGTATGATTACGCTAGTGCTTTCAAATGGAAAAACACACTAGTAAAAAACCAAGCCTGCACAAAATGTGTAAAACAAGCAAAAGAAGCCCAGAACTAAACAGCATTCTTCTACTACTAGCAAAATATGACTGGGATAAAGGAAAAGCTACTGAACTTATATACTTCTTCTCTGGTAGTTTTATTGTTAAAAGCTAGGAAGTCTGTTAAAGGTCTTCAAGAAAGGAAACAGAATCTTCTAACACTGAAGTTACAACAGGGAACACCTGCAGTCAAGTACAATAAAGTCTGGTGACCCCTTCATAATTCAAAAGAAAACATTAAAAGGATAACAATCTTACTCACTATAAAGAAATGCTTCTCTCTTTTCAAGTGCTACATTTAAGTCCAGAAAGGATTCATTTTTAACCTACAACAAACTACTGACAAAGCTTAAGTCTAGAAGCATCAAGGTTGAGAACTGCCTTTCATTGGGAGTATAATTCTTTTCCTTACTGAGTGACTGTATGAGGAACAACTCCCCTGTACATTGAGAGGTTTTTCCCTGGAAGTGCCTATGAAATTATATAAAAGCCTGACTCCATAAACAAACATAGTTAACACTACAAATTGGGTGCCATTAAACTGCTATTTTCCACAGCAAAGTTATTACAGCATTGCCTCCTCTCTAAGGCAAAACAGAAGCAGAGCTTTCTCTTCCAAGTTCTGCATAGTTTTAATGATACTTGGTTTACTTGATACTTTATATAGAATAGGTAGAAACACCAGGGAAAACAAATGTAAACTGTCAATAAACAATACTTCTCTTCTTAGAAAGTAGCCATGTCCCAAACAGTGGTTAAGGAACTAACTTTAATTGGGAGCCATTAGAGAATACACAGTAATCCCAGTAAAAAAAGCTGCATAATTTACAATTTGCTATCTTTACTATGGCCTAGCAGCAGGCAGCTCATCAGAAACTAACAGTTTTCATTGCTTCTTTTCACCTACAAAAAAGCAACCCAAAAGTACAGGTTTAATATGTTGTATATTCCATTTCTGCAAAGTCAGAGGCTAGAAGCATATGTTAGGAAAGCAGGATGCTAAGTAAAAATCATTCCCTTATGATTAGCTTATGTACCAAAGACAAGGAAATTTAACAAATCTTGTATATAGCCTGTATTTCCCTTTTCCAAAATGTAAAATAAGCCTACTTACAAAAGCTTACTAGGTCTAGCTACTAGACTGACTTGAACATATTACACTTAAAATCAAAAAACTAAGTTCATGAGTTCTTAAAACACTTAAAGATACATATTTCCTTAAACAGTTCAACCATAAATGGAAACCTTCAGAGGACCTATTTACAGATCTGTATTTTATATTAGCAAATAGAAGAAAGTAAGAATAGTAAGTGAAATTGAAGTTCCTAATGTCAAAGTCCAAATAGCAATGGATTTTGGGAAGTGGCTGCAGCAATAGGTTACAAACGAACAGCACTGCTTATTGCCATTTGCTGCAGCTTCCATTTCGGATAGTCTTCCATTAATACATCTTTACTCTCACAATGTACACCGGGTACTTGAACTTCATTAAAAGAAACACAGAGGACTCCACCCACCTAAATGCATAAAGACTTCACATTTAATACCATCATATTAATATCATATCAATTCTTTCCTAATAACAATAATATAAAATTAGGGGGTTTTATCTTCCACCCTGTGCTTTTTAAAAGCAAGCTTTGCAGCTACTTTTCAGAAGCAATTCTGAACATTAACATTCTAAACCTCAAAATTTTAAAAGTACATACACAAGTTATATCCTTTACTGTGAGTCTATGACCACATACTTTCCTATTTCTTTTCTATTAGAGATCCTCACAGCAAAGTAACAACAAAAAAGAAAGTAATGCTCATACAACTGATCCAGCAAAAGCTCACTTCAGGAACATTGCCAAATATACTGAGTAAATGTAAAGCTACATTCTAATGAGACAAGGGGACTCAAAAGAATCTCAGTAGACATGGAGTCTGTTTTCTGCACATCACTAAAACTTCTAAACTTTTAAAGCAAACTTAAAATTCATCCCGTCCCCCAACTGAAGGCACTAGTACTAGTGAGACTTCAAAGAAAGTTTTTATCAAAATTAGAAAACCACAGAGATCTACTTTTTTTTTTTTTTTTTTAATCCAGAGAAACTCTTCTAAGAGGTGAATGGTCCTGGAAGCAATTGTATTTATCTTAAAAAACAAACAAACCACCAAACCCCACCTCCGTTAGAGCCATCCAAAGAGCCAACATTCAAGGAACAGGGAAGTGACTCACCTCTTTTACACTTGGATGTTGGGGGTAGGGTGTGGAGGGGGGGTGTTCAAAGCATGTTTCATGGAGAGCCTACTCCCATTTGTGACCACAGACTTCTCTCATCCCAGGTTTGATCATACAGTTACAGTGAGGAAACGGTTTTCATAGTAATGAATAATCACTTTAATATTAACAGCAGTTAACACTAACTAAATAGATAGAATCTATTCCAGCTTCTTCCTCAACCCTTTGCTATGCTTCGTTACTCTCAGACTTCCCTCTTTCCACCTACCCTGCAATTTCCTCTTTCCAAAGCACATTGCCCAGGCAGCTTCCAGTCTCTTGTACCTGCCCTAACGCCCCGTTTATTTCTGACTGCTGGTCAATGATCACACTAATTTAATTAGCAGTTAGCCTCCTGTCCTCCTGTACTACAAGGGTTGCTAAGACAGGAAAGAAAAGCTAGTGCTCTGTTTCTGCCTGTTCGCTGTCCCTTTGCTATGAGGACTCTGAACTTCTTCAGGAACTACTGGAAAAAAGGCAAGCCAACACTTCATGACAGAAAGTCCTACCACTACTTCAATAAAACTAGGAACTCATGATCTAAAATATTCCATTCAGTCTCTAATAGCAGTAGGATTTTGAATCTTAGAACTGTATTAGTCAGTAACAGTGGTCACTGACAGTATGCTTAATTGCCAATTAAAAAAAACAAACATGCAAAAGAAACATTCACAAAAGTTCAGTTATATTCTGGAATTTAAATATCACAAGTTATAATCGAATTTCATTAAAATAGTCTACATAGTACACAATCCAGCAAAAGATTTCATGCTGTGTACATTAATGCTCTCCATTTGCTATTTTAAACAATTCAGTAAGATCATGGCATGAAGCAAATATACATTTTCAAAGTCTTTTAAACATAAGTGTAGCAAAACACTCAGTATTTTCTTCACAATAAGAAACAACTGAGTACAGGTGGCTTAACTGAACTAACTTTTTTTGCACAAAGTTCTACTACGTATCTTAAGTCATTCTGCTCCATACACTTAAGTAAAAAGAAACATCCTTTCTCCTTTTTTACCAAGGGTTCCATCTCGCAATTTTTACTCCTAAATAACAGATATATCTCCCTTACAGCATTCCCAAAGCTACCCTACTTAATCTGACCTCTTTGTTTTCTTTCCTGTACACCAATATCACCTCATTTATGCATTTAAAAAGACCTACAGGGATCATCTATGCTCTCAGTCTGTCCATCCTCAAGCATGAGAACCCTCAAATCTTTGTGCTTCCTTTTTTTCTTTAATGGAAACACTCTTCCAGAACTACAAGGCCCTTCGTAGTTCTATTCCCTGTAAACAATGCTAGCTTTAAGTCCCTATTTGTTACTGTTAAGGAACTTCACACTTGAGTTGGTCTCATAAGACCCCTTAATCTCTTCAAACTCCACACTTGCCTATAGCAGCTGACCTATAAATAAGAGATGCACTGAGGGGGGTAGCTGTTCATTATGTTTTAAACACTTGCATACAGAGACAATGTCCCCATGCACAAGGACCTGAAAGCAAGAACAAAGTTACTGCAGTTTTTTTATATGCTGGATGTAAAAGTACTCTTTGGAAACCATGGATGTGACAAAAACTTGCAAGTACTCTGCTGTGTTTAGTCCAAGGTAAACTTGGAAGCCTCTTTCCAGAGAAACGATTGTCTCTGTACGTAGTCCCTTTCCACAGAAACCATGCAGTAAGCAACTTTGAAAAATGCTTTGTTTGCACTGCATCAGTATGGAGGGCTTACCCATAACATTTTTTAAAACCTTAATTGAAAGCAATTGAATTTCTTACCATGGATTACAGTTCTACAAACGCAAAAGATTCTGCCATGAGTATTACAAAAATAAGCTGTAATGACAAATACCTTTATACAGGTACCAAAGATATTCACAGGGGGAGGTTCTACCATTTTTGAGTTATTAATTTTCAATCTATTTAATCATAGCTCTTACATTTTATACATGCACACTTAAATCTTTAAATGACATTTAGCCAGTTGTCTTTACCACAAAAAAGTGTACCAGTCATGACTAAATGAGTCGCAAGTATCAGCACGCTACACCAGTGAATCTTCCTGTTTCACTTCAGAGCAAAGATCACTAAGATATATAGGAGTGACTTTTTAAACATTGACCTGAAAGGGAGAGATTAAGTTAATTCAGCTTTACATTCAGTAGTAATACTCCAGATTTTTGTTCTGTTTTGTTTTCTAAGGGGTAAGAGAAAAAGAAACTGTCTGTTTGGGACTTTAATGGAGTTGGGGGAAATAAATACTGGAGATTTTTCAACGAGGTTTGTTTTGTTAAGTTCAGCTAGATCATAGGAAGACAATAACACCTTTGTAGTAGTTCCAAATCAAGCACCACTGATTTTAAAATAATGAAATGAACAGCAATTACAAAAAAAATAAAACACGAATTTTTTTCCCCTCAGAAGAATGGAAAAAGAAAAGAAAACAAGCCAGAAAACTGCAGTAGCATCAAAGCCAATTAATACTCGTCAATCATATTAGGACTTCAATTAAAAATTTTAGCAATGTTTTTAAAATTTTTTTTTCTTTTTACTACTGTATGTCTGTAATTGCAAAACTAAGGGAATACTATATCAATAACAGTACCTCAGTGTAACCGAATAGACAGAGAACATGGTAAATTATTAGATTATGTCTTTTGCATATTAGCAATATGGAAATGTCCGTAGTACCACAGCATTTCGCCTATATTCCAACACCTACCTTCAATTCATACTGACAGAAAAATTGAGTAAATCAAAGACAAAATTTATATCCTCCTGCTCAGATCTGCTCAGCTTTAGTTTACTACATAGAATACACATAGGATTTAAAACCTATACATAGGATTTAATGCAACTTTGGTTGTTTTGAATATATTTTAAAAAGCTGAAACTGGGGCCACAATAACCTTACTAACAACACACACACACACAAAAAATCACTTATTTCCATTAAATAGTACAAATGTTCATCTTTTAAAGTTAGTAATTTCCCTCAGACTGCTGAAGACTACTTCCTCCTCCCAGTCTGTTAACATATGATGTTCAAAGGACCACTTTCAGATCAGAATAAATGAAATTTTCCACTGTCTTAGCAGCCTGGGGAAGGAGAAGGTACAGTGGGATAATGTTCCTTCCACTTAAGAAACTACAAATACTTAATTTTCCTTCATTGTTACTGTATACATCCATGCTTCAGGTCATTCCCCAACTATTAAATCCAGCTGGACTCAGTGAGAACTTCAGAATGTCTCTCCTATCTTAAAAACAATTCCAACATACAAATAAGCAAATAAGTTCCCCATATAGAGTCTCATCCTCCAGATGTTTTCATATACGCGTAACTCCACTAAATGTAGCTCCACTGAAGCAGAAAGAATTACTGATTGTAGCAGAACTAAACTGAATTGCGCAAGAGTATATAGGATGAGTATCTTTGGACAGGTGAACAGGAAGTAAGAGAGGACACCTCTGTGTCCTGCGAAGCAGCAAAGAATAGCAGCCTACCGGCCTTGCACATGCATTTAATTCTGAGATTACTATACCTTCAAATATGATCAGATATAATGAAAATCAGTGTACTAATAAAAGATGCATGTTTTTATAATCCATCTACACAATTATATCATACTATCAGTGGTCTACAGAGCCCTTGTATTAATCCAAAGAAGGAAAAACAAATAGGAATTGTAAGAACACTCGGGTACCATGAACACATTTGTGGTGTGAACTAGTATTTCCTAAAAGGTACTTACAGATATTTTCTTTATTTTACTTTAACTATTATAACAAGTAAAAATAGTGCAGCAATAAATGTATCTGTACATCACAAGCTGTCAGCTTTATACAGAACAAAGAAGCACTGATTTAAAGCTCTAAGTTCTCTACTTGAATACTTCACTTCATAATTCAATACAAAGACCAAACACAGCACCTACAAAACAGGAAACATGCTTCCAAGTTCAGTCAGTAACCAGGATTTTCTAAACTGCAACTGCTACCATTTTTTATTAAATGGAAAACCCTACTCTTTCCTTTTTCTAGGAAGCAGAGATAGAAAATAACATCAGTTAAAAAATATTGGGAATATTACTACTGTCTATAAATCCTGTAAAAGCACAGAAGGGCTGACTTGACTGTGAACATTCTTCTCTAAGCTCCTGCCAAGAAAAGCTCTAGTAAGTGGTCCCTCTGATTATCATTTTCTGATTGTTAAGAGTTCTACACAGCAGCTAAATACAAAGAAGCTTTTTTTCATTTCTTATGGGGTTTAGTCTATGAAGCACATAACTACACAGTATAGCAACACAACACACAAAGTTATTAAAAAACCAGTCTCTAAAATAGCTAATATTTATTGTTACCAAAAAATCCAGAATACTATTTCATGTTATCACATGTTGCAGCATGTCTAAACTGAGACATACCAGTTTAAAAAAAAAAAAAAAAGACAGTTTATTCAATCTTTGTGGTTATAAGAAAAATAACCATACCTGTAAAAATAAGAAAATTAATAGGTGTTACAATGCCTAAATGATTGCTTCCAATGAAACTTGTACCGTGCTTGGAAGACTGCAGTGAAACCAAAGTGCAAGGCACATTTAACGTAATACTCTCATCACCTGAGTGATAATGGCTAAATTTTAATATTTATGAGAAATTAGTAATGGCTTAAATAAAGGTTAATGAAAGATAACTCACCACCATCCCTCTCTCTAACTCTGTGAGTATGCACACTTTTTGCTTTACTGTGCCCTGTGTTGTCACCATATTTGTTTTCAGGGCTATCAGAGCGCCGCAACATTTTATTTGGTGGTGAAGGATCTGTGGTGTCTCGCATCTTGTCATGACGGTGATCACCACCACCGGGGTGACTCTTGGATGAGTACTTAAGAGCCTGTAACAGATCACAAGAGAACAGGCATCTACATTAGATATGAAGTTACAGAACTGATGTTAAAATGTTATTTCTGAATTTTAGATCTCTTTCCAAAACACTTTTAAAAGTTAATTAATTTTCATTTCCTATTTAAAAAAAAACAGCATTAGTCTTTCTAATTTTAATTACCTACATTAAAGCAACAAGTTCTGTAATTAGAACTCAAACCATTTTCTCCCACCACTACTTCCAACATATCACTTGCTGTTAAGAAAAATCTAATTTCTCTATCCTTTCACTGATGGACTACACACTTTCAGCAGTAACTGGGCCACAGTACTTCTGTGCTTTTGGGAGAAGCACAAGTCTCCACTTGGTATTAAGAATATAAACAGAAAGGTTACACTGAATCAGTGTAAACTTTGAATATTTCCTCCATACTGTAGTCAAGGCCACTCAGTTTGACTCCTACCCTGAACTTCTGCAACGTTTTTTCAGTACTAGCAACCCTGTAGCAGACGTAATAATAAAAAAAAAAAGTCTAGAATTCTGGGGGCCCAAAACATGTAACGTGACAATTAATTTTGAAGTATTTACCAAAAATTACATGTTTTGCCTCACTTTGACCTGCTTGATTTTGCAGTGCGAGCTTCTCAGTGGCAAGTGTTTACATTTCATGAACTGTCACTGACAGCTGCCTTGGACTGTCAGATTACACCTCACAGTGATACAAATACACAGAAATGTAATAAAACAGTTCAATTCTGTGCCCTAAGGAGAGCAATATCACAACATACGGCATTCCCCTGATTCACCCCCAAGAACTGTATTTTTCAGTAGCCACAGCAGAGGAATACAGTATCCACCTTAGAGAAATCGAGGTTATTGTCAGCAGTTTAAGGATTTGATGGTTTCTGAACATGCCTAGCAGCTGGCAACTGCAGAAATTAAGCCTTACTGGCAACCCCAGTTATTCAGGGTCTAAAACCATGCCCTGCTCAGGTTACAGTCTGCAGCAGCAGTTTTGGGGAGAAGAAAGGACTTGGGGAGGGGGGTGGGGGAAGAACAAGATGCCTTTTGTTTTTAAAAGGAAAACACTCACCTCCCCCTGGATCTCCACTCCACTGCAAGTGACCCCGGCTCGCTCTCCCGCCCCTCGCACGGCACCCTCCCCGACTCCTAGGCCCAAGCCCTACACGGGTCGCACTAGGCCTCTCCTCCTCGCCCCGGCACCGCAGGCCTCAGAAGAGCGCCGGAGCCCCGTCCCCTCCGCGCGCGGCCGCCGCCTCCGCCGCCCCCCCCCCCTCCGCTCCCCCCCGGGCCCGAAACGGCGCCGGGGGACGGGACCGAGGCGTCTGGTGCACCGCGGCCTGCGGCGGCGGCCGAAGCCTCCGCTGGAGTAGCTCCCCCCCCTCTTCTCCTCCCCTGCTCCTCCTCCTAGGCCTAGCGGCCGGCGCTTGAGGTACCTGGTAGGGCTGCGAGTCCCCCCTGCGGTCGTGACAGCTAAAGAGAAAGCGAGAGAAAGAGAGAGACGTTAGCGAACAACCGTTACCGGCCGCCGGGGAAGGGGGCCCAAACATGGCGGAGGGGAGGGGGAGACCCCGCGGGGCCAGGGGCCAGAGGAGGAGGAAGGGATTTACCCATCACTGAGTCTCTGCTGTTTCCTCGCATACATTACCATCAATGCCCGGCCTGTGTGTGTGAGTGTGAGGGGACCAGGAGGGGACGGCCGCGGCCGGGCCACAGGCGCCGAGGGGGGAGGAGGGGGAGGCAGCGCTCCGCCTCGCCGCCGACCGGGGGCAGGGAGGGGGGAAGGGAGGGAGGGGGCGGCTCAGGCAGCTCGGCTGGGAGCAGCGCTCACGGGCCCATCTCCTCCGCGCACGGCGAGAGGGGAGACGCCAGCAACTCGGCCCCGCGCGCGCTGAGACACTCCGGGAGCACGGACTCCGCCGCCGCCGCCGTCGCCGCCGCCGCTGCTGCCGCCGCGGCCGCCTCCTCCCCCCGCTGCGCCCGCCGCCACCGCCGCCGCCGCCGCTCCTCCAACTACATCCGGGAAACTCGGGCGACGCCGCGCTCGGTTAACGTCGGCTCTTTTCGGCTCTTTCCGACACGCTCCGTCCCCTCTGTCCCCTTTGCTCTCGGGCGACTCTGCCTTCGGGAAACATCGGCTGCCTTCGCCGAGCCCAACGCCCTTCAATCTCTCCCTTCGGCAAACATCGGCTCCTTCCGTAACTCTCCTCCCTCCCTCCTCCTCCCACCGGCCGGCCCGCCTCGTCCTCCTCTCCCGAGCGCTACCTATCTTCGGAAAACATCGGTTATTTCCGTAGAGATGTTTTCACGCTCTCGTCAGGGTGGCGCCGCGTTCGGAAACGCTCGGCTATTTCCGTGACCCCTCAACCCGGCGCCTCCGAGGCACTGCCGGTCGGAGCAGCCGTTGGCTGGGCGCGCCCGGCTGATTGGCCGAGGGGAGCCCCCACCGCCCGCGGGGCCGCGCTGCCGGCAGCGCCGCGCTTCGCTTCGCTTCGCTTCCCGGCGCGGGCGGGCCGGGCCACGGCGGGGCACCCGGCTTCCTCGGTGGGAGCCGACAGGGCGGGAACGCCAGGCAGGTGGGGGCAGTAGGGGGACTTGCGAGAGCAGCGGCGGGGCGGGGGGAGCGGCGGCCGGCCGCGGGATAGGAAAGGGAAGGTCTCCTCTTACCTACCCCCTCCTCCCCTTCCGCCCAGGGACTTGATGTATAGGCAGGAGCCATTTTGTGTAGGGCTCGTCTTCTGCGAGGAAGCGCTCGGCGGCGAAGAGGTTGTTAAAATGTCCCTGGGGAGGCGGCGGTGCGGGTCAGGCCCGGCCCGGCTCGGCCCTGCCGCGGCGGCGGTTTCTCCCGACCCGCGGTGGCGGGGCTCTGCTCCCGGCCCCTGAAGAAACGCCGCCAGGCTGCCGCAGCCCCGGCCGCCGAGGGAACGAGGCGCTGGCGGCAGAACGGCCCGGGCGCGCTGAAACCGCCGCCGGGGGGGGGGGACGGATTGAGTGGGGGGCGGCGGGTGAGGGGCGCTAACGGCCGCCTCCAGCGAGCAAGCAGCTCGTCCGCGCCTCGGCACACGCGTAAAACTGTCATCCCGGCGGCCGTGAGGAGCCGGCGGCGCCAGAGGGGTGTGCCTCAGGGGGGCCCGGGCTCGCTGAGCGCTGGCGGTGGCCGCTGAGCCTTCTCCTGGGAAAAGGGGTCGTTTGGTTATTTCTGAGCAAACCCTCGAACTCGGAGGTACAAAGCATCGTGTGTTCAGAATGGTATTAAGATATGATAAAATGTAATAGAAGTATTTTGATACCAGAGTTGGCACTGCGATGAGGGAGGGTATCACAGGGGAGACGAGCTTTCAGTAAAGGTATAATGTAGATGCCGAATTTTGTCCTGCCCCCTTCCTGGAAAGGGAAGAGATGTGGCACAACTTGGAGCTAACATGTTAACCTTAAACAGAGCATCTTTCCCCGTGGCTCTGTCTGTGCTGGCATAGCATTATTCATGGTAACTCTTACAGAATTTTTCTTTCTGTTTTTCTGTTGCGTTTTTTTGTTTTGTTTTATTTTTCTTTTTTTAGAGCATAGAAGGCTGTTGCTGAGAGGGGACTTCAGGGAGCAGTGGCAGAGCTCTGGGAGAGGAGTGGAGAATGACTCAGCAGGGAGCTGTTCTTCAGGGTTACAATAATGAACTAGTGAAATGCATTGAAGACTTATGTATGCAAAAAGAAGAGCTGAACAAACAAATCCAGCAAGCAGAAGAGGAAAAAAATAAACTCCAGCATGAAATCCAAGTCCTGAGTGAACAACTGGAGTGTGTATGTGAAAATCTGGCCCAAAAGGTAGCTTCACGGAATGAGCTTGATAAGATTCTTGCTGAAACTGAAGCTGCTTACATGAAGATTTTGGATAGTTCTAGAACTTTACTTAATGTCCTGAAGAAGGAAGTGGGAAGCTTAAAGCATACGCCAGAGCTGAAAACCAATGTAACGTGAAACAGTCAAATGTTTGGACTCCACAGTGCTAAAATTCCACTAGGTGAGAAATGTGGTTAGCCACAGAACCTTACAACAGCAGTATAAGCAGAGAGGGATTTTTCTTCCAACCTTTCTGTATGTTTTATTATTTTTAAATGCACTAGAAAACAGATGAAATAAAGTTGCTGTTTGGTTGTTATAAGAAAAATCTTAATTACTGAAACAGTACAGAACTATGTTGCAAATAGGTAGTTGAGACAGAGGTGAGGCTGTCAGTTTTGACAAGGTGATGCTTTAAGGCTCTTCTGAAGACGGGGGGGGGGGGGAATCCATGTTTTATTCTTTGGCTTTGGGTGGCTACCGGTGAATTCTTGTTTGACTGAAAACTAGTGGATGCAAGTAGATCAGATACTACTTCTTTTTACTTTACAGGTGCTTAGGCTTTACTGTTAGGGACCAAATAGAAACGAACTATTTAGCTTCCTCTAGGAGTTTGGAGTTCTGTCCGATGCATGCACAAAGACAGGCCCTGTTTACAATCAACTCTGACTGATCCAGAATAATGGAGGGATAAGGTGAGAAAACATGACTAATGCAGGGCATGGAGGCTTCAACTGTGAGACTATATATGCTTTGTGCATCTTCTGAAACTATACTCAAAAGCCTTGTTTAGAAAAGAGGCACACTGTAGCAAAAGACAGGTTTTGGTGCAAGTGCATGCCTCCCGCATGCAAGGCACAGTGCTGCAGGCAGCTACTTCATGTATGCTCAGACCAACTAATCCACTTATGGATAGGGAACAGATGACTGTATTTCAGCAGTGTCTAGAAGTCCTGAAAAAACTACTGGGGTTCAATCAAAAATACTAAGAGTTAAACACAAGGCCAAAGAAGATAATCTTAACTAAAAGCCAATAATAGAACTTCTGGAAACCTTATTTTTAGTGCCCTTTAGCTCTATACTGATCTACTAAATAAATTTAATACTATTGTAAAGAATTGTGAACAACCTGGAATGGTGAGAAATAAATACAAATGAAGGATGAAAGTAGAAAATGAGATTAGAAGTAGTTTGCAGCTGTCGGGCATTCTTACAGATGAGGTTAAAATAGAGATCAGGAAGGAGGTAACAGCATGGCAGAAATCTCAATTTAATCCTGTTTTCTATTTCCAGTATTTACTAAACCTCTCGGTGTTTGTGTCTGTACATACCTGTGCATTTTGTCCTGCTCATTCATGTGTTATAGCAGTAACTTTATTTTTACACTGTATCTTGTAGTCAAATCTTCATTCTATACCAGTTAACTAAATTGAAAGAAGTGCAGTTGTAATCTCCTTACTTGATAACTGTTTGTGTCTCAGGTGCAAGTATAAAGGGTATGTAGGTGTGAATAGTTTCAGTAACAGGTCTTCCATTGATAATATGAAGCAAATTTTGTTCTTCTGGTTGCCATGTTGCATCAGGGATTAGTGTGACTGAGCTAATCCAACAATTTACATGTATAGCATTTCCACTGGCTTCCCTCGAGTAATGCTGAGGTGATAAAATCAGATAATCTCAGGGGTGCTGCTGTTGTAGTGTTGCAGTATTCAGGACTGCTTTGTTTATATTGAAGTGAAACACAAAAAGTTGCTATTTGTTAGTAGCAAAGAAGTGATTTATTTGACTGGATGTTTCTTGGCATTCTCTCTTCCTTTAGTCTGGTAGTAGTAACTAATTTACATCAAAATAGAAAGACTCAGGAAAAGGTATCAACTAAAGAGCAAGGACTTTTTTTTAGAATTGCATATGTAAACTGTTTATTATCTGGAAGGGAACTTAAAATTGTCTATGTGAAAAAAATTTCTATCATAGAAAGCTCATTTATAGAGAACAGTACAGTTATTTTCTTGTATTATCAGTCTCGAACAATAATTATAGGTTTCTTTGCCTTAGAATAATAATATATTATAAATAATGCCTCTTCTTGCTCTACTTAGGCTGTTAAAACTGAAGAAGTTTTAAGGGAAGCCTTGTAAGTCTTTAAGGAAGTCTACTTCACAACCATTATTACATCTAAGAGTAGCTATTTCAGTGTCAAAACTAAAATACTGGAGATGTTTGAATTTTTGATGTTACAAAACTAAGGGAAATATGTAACTGTTGGTTAGTATTTATACACACTGGGGCCTCCCAACTTTCAAACAAAAGGTTGAAATGTTGTTAAAATTCCATTCAGTGATCCCAATCTGTAAAATTTCTGTTTAAATTCATATTCACAAATGGAGAGCAATAATACCATATCTCTAGGGCTTCCCTATTTGTAGAATAACTCTCAAGTGTGGCAGTCATTGTGAAGTAAGTGCACCTGCAGAGCTGTTACTCAAAAATAGCTCTTACCTTTATATTCTGTATTGACCCAAATGAACATACTGTGTCCTTTTATTGAAGCGGTAAACCTTTTTCACTGCTTTTCCAGGTAGTATAAATCTTGACATAAATAGCTTTTCTTAAAGAGCTTCAGTTTGTTCAGAATAGAAAACATGCAAACTAAATTAACACACAGTATTGCTTGAACAGAAATGATAATTTGCAGATTACAGCAGCTCTGTAGGGCTAATCTGCGATGGAAGATTTGCCTGAAATAAGGCAGGTTATAAATTTAAAGCATCATACTTATTCCTGACTTAATTTTTTATATTGTTTTTATATGACTGGGTTAGATCCAGTAATTTACTTGAGTGCTTACAATCTAGAGGCCTTAATGACAAAAGTTCAGGTTACCAAATTTTAGTGCCTAATCTAAAGTGCTCTGTTGGGTGTCTTGTAGCTTATTTGGTATGTGAGGAGACACAGTTTTTTAATTCCTGCCTGTGCTTGATTCAAAGCTCCAGTGTAAAGCATCTAGAGCAGTGGTCTAATTTCCTGAATTTATGTAGTGGCACCTCCACCTGGTTTCCAAATAACAGTACATAACTGGAGGAGAGATGATGATTCCCAGCTTTTATAGCAATAAATATGTACCTAGCACATACAACTCTAGCCATCAGCAGGTTTTTCAAAACTTCTGAGTGTTGACTTCTGCCAAGTAAATTTAGTTCATTATGTACGATAGAGTTGGGTGGTTACCAAAGAAACTGCTTGTGGATGGTATGTTGAAGTAATTTTCTGTGTGGAGGTGATTATATGAACCACTGGGTGAAGTCCCATATACAAGCAATCACTCACAATCCATAATTGTCTCTGCGGAGATGCTTACTCTTCAGTTCAGGTACCTCCCCACACACAGTTTCTGCTAATCACCTTGTAGGAATGGAGGTGAGTGGACTGGGGTGGGCCCTAATTTTTGGGGTGGAGAATAAGTATGGATGTGCAGTCCTGGTTTGGGAAGAATGGAGCATGGGGGATGTGATAGAAAGAGAGGTGGGCTTCCTTTTAATTTTTCTCTGCTTTAAGTGTGCTTGTTCTGAGTTACTGCCTATGGTTCCTGCTACCCAATAAATCAAATCTTAGAAATCATCTGAGGTTCACCCGAAGTCTGGACTTCTCCCCACTGCTTTAAGTCCACTGACAAGTAAGCTACAGAGGCAGCCTGCATTTTGCTTCCCCTTTCTGCCTTTTACTTCTTTCTGTCCACACAAACTGGCGTGCTTAGCTGCACAGTGGCCAGTTCCAGCAAGAGGCTGTGGAATCTGTGGAGCCTCCTGTTTGCTGGGTAAGTGTACTGCCAGGCTCACACAGGATGTGTTACTGTTGTTTCCTACCCTGGTAGCTCTCCTATGAACAGTAATCAGTGAACTACTTGGGTTTTATAAAGAACCCTAAGTCCTGTCAGTGTATTAGATGCACTCCGTGTGTATGTCAGATTGCCATCCCGCTGTCTAAATTCTCCAAGGTCAGTTTTTTGGCTCTTGGTAAACCAAGAGGTTTGTTTCCTTGGACTAGGAAGTCTTTAGGCTAGGAAGACTAGGCATCTTCAAACACCCAAAGAATTGTCTATTCAAACAACAAAGCGAGCTATAATCTAAACCCAGATGACTGGGTCTTGGATTGCAATTTCAGAATTCGGTATCTCAATTCCATCTAGCTCTCGTGGTATAAGTGTGTCTCACTCCAAATGGATTAAGTGGATTAAGCTAAATTGGAACAAGGTACTCTTAATTCTGGAACAAGAACATTCAGAAGATTGTTAGCAAAAGGATCAAATGTCTACAGTTAATTCATCGTGTAGATCAGTCCTGCACAGAAGACCAGTATCTATTACTCCTTAGATGATTTTGCTTGTTAGGAGAAATTTGAGTTAGAAGATGTAGCTTGTGGCCGTTGCTGAAATTGTCCTTAACTTCGAGTAGATCCTGGGCTCTTGGGTTTTTTTGTAAGAAGTAGATAAAACAGTTCATTTTCTTTTATAAGCTTTTTTGCCTCCTTTTCAGTAGTGAATGAAGAAGTATCAATAGATGCTTTAATATTGATTTGTTTGTCTTTTGTTGTTTTGTTTGTTTTTTTAACAGATGGGTAGGCAAGTTTTCCTAAAATCAGAGTGCTCATTTCACTTTGTTTTTAATGTATGTGTGTGTTTTTAAATAGAGATACAAATTTTTTTTTTTTTTTTCCCCTCTGTGGGGGGAAGGACAGATTAGCCCTTGGTTTGGTTTGTGCACCAATTGCTTTGTCAATGTCTGTTGTGTTACTTGGGGGTGGGGGGAAGTCAAGCACTGTGACTGCTTCTGGGGTGACTGTTCTACTCCTTTTTATTTAAACTGGAAATGGGTTTTTTTTGTTCTTTGCCCCTTACTGCTTTATAAATCTGTCTTTAATTTCAGTTGCCCCAGAGTAGTCCTTAATTGTTGTCTTCCTCAATTAGATTTCAGATGAAGTTTCCTTCAATATCTAGCTGTAAAAACCAGATGTGTGCAGGTGACACAACTTGCATGTTAGCTGCTAAAACATGATGGAGAAGTTCAGGCTTGCAGAAAAGGGAGCTATATATTATTTGATCATTCATAGCTTTAGCTTACGGGATTTGTGTAAAAAGTAATTGAGTGTTGTAGTTTGATTTTACAAAAATATGTTAGAAGAAGTGGGGCTAATAAAACACTTTAATTTTGTAGTGGTTTCACAAGATCTTGTGGGGTGGAACAATCTGCATGTTTTTTTGTCTATTTGTGCAAGACTAGACTATTGATATACTGCAGTAACCACTACAGTTAATTAGTAAATTTAGTACTAACTTGGATATCTTATTTAGCAGCAGCATTGAAAATAATGGTGTTGAATCTTGGCGTTTTGATTGTAGCAAGCAATAGGCTTGCTACATCATTCAAAGCTGGTTATACATGTCAGTCTACTTCATTTGAACATCATAAATGGGAAAATGTTACTCTTGGAATAGGATTCATCTGTACTGGAGGAAAATGGGCACCTGTAGACAAAGATCACATTCAAGAAAAGGCATTTGAGAAAAGTCGTATCTGTCTCCCTCTGGAGGTGGCATTGATCATGATTCCACTGACTGTGATAGGAGCTTCAGTTTTACTCACACCTCACTTCAAGGCATATGAAGTTATGTGGGATGACTTCTCTCTGCTTACCACCACTTGTGTTTATAGAATATATGTAGTAGTCCCTGAAGGATTTATAATGGTGTTGAGTGTTCTCTTTTATTATCTTTTGAGAGGCAGACACACAGCTTCCTGCAGTGGCCAGCCTAAATCCAGAAGATGGAAGTGTTAGGTAGAGACTATAAAACCAAGTAAGAGGATGAAGAATTTTTAACACTTAATTTTAAACGTTTTTCAAAGTATGATGCTGAATAGACTGGTCATGGAACATTTTAAAGTTATATCTTCATAGGTGTAATTTTTTGAGCTTCATATGCATAGGTTCTCATGCTCCAGTGAGAGCTCTTGTAATGAGCTTGAGGTTTTCCATTGATATGCGTGTATGGGAACACTTTTAAAAAATTACTTCCCTCATAGTCCATGACAGTTCTGTATCTTACTTTTTTTTTTTAAACCACTTCATATAGTTGATTTAGTTGAACATAGTAAAAAAAATAGTAAATTTCTTTCCTAAATGCTTTCAAATCTCCCTATCTGTATTCAGAATTAGGTCAAATTCTTCTTTGTAGTATTCCCTTTTTGTTGTTATACGGTTATTAACAAGCTGATACAACCTAGAGACCCATTCTGATCGGGCATGTGTCTCAGTTCCAGAGACAAAATCCTTTTCATATTCTGTAAGCTTTAATTTTTTTAAAGCCTCTTTTTTTCTTTTACAGTAAGAACACTTTGAAACACTTTGCGTTGAAAATCAGCATGACAGACTCCTGTGATGCTATTTTTTAATATAGTTAGTATTCAGGGCTGAATTGTATTCTTTCATGTGTTTGAAAACAAAACAACTAGCAGTAATTCTTCATATGCTTGTGCAGTTGTTCAATAACAGAAATCCTGCTTGAGATCTGTGCTGCTTACTGTCCAATAGTAAGTGTGATTACTTGCTGTAATTGACAAACCCAAGGTACTTTTCATTAAATACTGGTCCTTCCTCAAGAATTGTTGCTAGCGTGAAGGGAATGGATACTTCATCCCAGGGGGATGTGGGGCAAGAGAAGAGCTGCCTTTTTAGTAGAGACCACCCACCTGTGGAAAGAGAGAAGCATCTTTGTTAGCCTGTCTCATGGTAAGGGGTTGTTGAGACAATTCAAGCCAAGTGGTTATAATGGTCATAGTTTACTGTTGCAAGGTCCACTGAAGCAAGGTGAAAAAAATAAAACCCAGTCCATGCGGTCAGTCATGAGGAATGTGATACCTGATTGCAATCAGGTTATCTTTAAATGCAAGAGCTCAAGTATAGCTGGAAGCAGTGTAGCTGCTGCAGTAACGTGCTCAGCAAGGGTTAATTTGCCCTGCCAAAAAGCAGTTGACCATGTGGACATACCTACGAAATCTTCTGCACTCAGGAGTCACTGAACTTGCTAGAAAAGTGTAACCTGTTTCTGTTGTTGAAGCTCAGGGAGTCCTAACTGTCTTCGGTATATGCAACATCAGATATGACTCCATGAGAAGGATATTTATTTTAAATCCTGTTTCCTTTAGGGGCTTTTCTCTGAAGCCTAAAATGTTCTTGCTTTAGATTCAAGTTGTTCAAGTTCAAAAACCTGTGGCCAAGGGGAAAAATACAGATGCCCAAGTTCCACTGAAGCCTGCAAGCCTGTAAGTGGTTTGTATTCACTGTGTAGTTGTCGTGGTTTAACCCCAGCCAGCAACTAAGCACCACACAGCTGCTCGCTCACCTTCCTCGTAGTGGGGTGGGAGAGAGAATTAGAAGGGTAAAAGTGAGAAAACTCTTGGGCTGAGATAAAGACTGTTAAATAAGTAAAGCAAAAGCTGTGTGCGCAAGCAAAACAAAACAAGGAATTCATTCACCGCTTCCCATGGGCAGGCAGGTGTTCAGCCATCTCCAGGACAGCAGGGCTCCATCACGCCTAACGGTGACTTGGGAAGACAAACGCCATCACTCTGAATGTCTCCCTCTTCTTCCTTCTCCCCCCAGCTTTATATGCTGAGCATGACGCCATATGGTCTGGGATATCCCTTGGGTTAGTTGGGGTCAGCTGTCCCGGCTGTGTCCCCTCCCAACTCCTTGTGCCCCCCCAGCCTCCTTGCTGGTGGGGTGGGGTGAGAAGCAGAAAAGGCCTTGGCTCTGTGTGAGCACTGCTCAGCAGTAATGAGAACATCTCTGTGTTATCAACACTGTTTTCAGTACAGATCAAAAACATAGCCCCATATTGGCTACTCTGAAGAAAATTAACTCTATCCCAGCCAAAATGAGCACAGTAGTACACTAAGTTCCTGGTCAAATGCTATCTAATCCTTCAGTCAAGTTGCAAATTTTGTGGCTCCCCTTAGTAGTTTAAATGATTTGCAACAAGTGTTGCTTGTTCAATTTAGAATGTACTTTTGGTTTTTTGTTTGTTTCTTAATGAAGTATTCCATTGAAGCCTCCTGTGGCACTCTGCCATATGCATTCATGTTGTGCATGTGAATATATGAGTGTTCTTTGGGAATGTCAGAAGGAAACTACCTGTACAGCAGCAATTTAACTGAAACAAGATTTGGTTTTATGCCATGCTGGGTTTATTTTTTAAAAGTGTTTTAAAATGCTGAGTATATGCATACATATATAAGATATATAAGCAAGTGCTTCCAATCAACAGATCACAAAGTATCTTACAGAGAATGTTAATATCTTTATCCCCCTTGATAGACAGTGACACTTGGTAATAATCTGCCCCAAATCAGGGACAGATCTGGGAATTGAGGCTTTGCTTTTTCAGCCTCAACTGAATACTCTGACTTGGACTGCTTCCCAGGGATCCACGTCCTGTTTGGTGTTTGACATAAACCAACTGGATTATGCATTCTCAACCTGTGTGTTGGGGGAAGGGATAGATACAACTGACCGGATGCATACTTTTTTGCTATTACTCACTTCACATTGCATGCAGCGTCATGATGATGTTTAAAAGTATTACTCATTTCTCCATGGATATTTTGTCATGAGGAGTGTATCCCAGCTCCAGAGCAGCTACTCTCACTTTCCAGACCTGCTCTCTCCAAGCCTCTACTTGCAGGTGTTTGGGAGCTGACTGTAAATGGTGGGTCAGAGGAACAGTAAGAACTTTTAATGATAGTTGCTAATTAATTACCTTCCACAAGGCTGACCTTGTTCAGATAGCTTGTTTTTACAGACCCTGCTGTTTTGTCTCATTTTCATCAGGCTTCTTATTACCTTCTTCTAGTCTATGTAAGACCACCAGGTATTTGTACCAACACCGTTTAAGGGGTTTCTAGACATTGAGGCTCTTTGGTGTTTACATACAGTGGAGGATCTGAATTCTAGTCCATCTATAACTGCATATAGACCACGTAGCAGCATTCGGACCACGCAAAACAGCAACAGGCTGTGTGGCAACCATATTCCACCAGAGCTCGTTTTGGGTTAATGGAATTGAAGTAGCATGGCAAGTCAGGAACTGTAGAGATATGGATGAATAGGGCTCATCTATAGGGAAAAGAAGCTGGCTCTGTGAATTCAGGTTAAAGACTATAATCTAGGACAGGTGACACCTGACAGCAGTATTCTTTTATTTCACGTATCACAATAAGTATCTATACATGTTAAAATATATATGTAAGTATGCTAAGCATTTTAATAAGTATAGAATGTTCTTGGTAGAAACCTGCCTAATATTTCAGTAGTCTGCTGTTCGGAAGGACAATTTAAATGCACTGGTCATTAACAACTTGCATTAGGTTGTGTACCCTCTGCTTTCAATAACCCCCACAGTCTTGCTACTATATGAACCCTCATTTGTAGCCCTAACCTCCTCTTCCTGCTGCAACAGCTTTTGTTGCCCCCATTTCCTAGTCCCTTGCTTCCCATGTTTTTAGTTATCCCAAGCTGCTGACCAGAAATACACTGCTCTTCTGTCATGTGGTTGGGTCGGAGATACTTTCAGTATCTTCATATTGTCCAGGCATGTTCTGGCACACTTGGAAAAATTGTTTGCAAAGATAAAACAGATTTCATTCAGTCTGATAGTGTCACAAAAGTTATGGTTGGACGGGGTAAGAATTCTGTGTGGTAGAGAAACAGCACCTGATCTGAGAGGAGTTTTATCGTATGAAAAACCCATCCTAGAAAGACTTCCAGGTTGAAGTGATGGGTGGATGGAGTGTGATGTTCCTGATATGCTGTGGAGATTAAAGAACAGAAGTTTACTATGTTTGTCAATGAGAATATTCTTGCCCCAGCAAATGCAGACTTTGTAGTCTTCTGCAAATAAAGAAGGTCTATATGGGATGCTGTAATTTAATTAGTATTAAGGCTATGTGCGGAGTGGCTCGAGTTTGTTCCAGAAATGATTGCACTGTGTTTGAGAAAAGACTATAACTTGAAATTAAAAAGAGGAGAAAGAAATATAATGCTGGAACTTGCAGATCAGTTATCAAGGAAGCCATTATAGGTCAGCTATGTAGTTCTTCAAAGCTCTGAATACAACCTATATTGCAAAATAATAAACACATGCTAAGACAGAGTGGAGCATGCTCACAGTAAGGCTACTTGTAAAAAGTTATGTCAAGACATTGTATGTGTTCAGCAGTTTTCTTTGTAATCCTATTCTATTTTACAAACTAATATATTCCCTGGTAAGGTGCGCTAGAGATAAACATTCCAGATGCCTTCATCTGCAGAGAAGAAGGAGAGGCAATTAAAAGTCTGCATGCTGTGAAATCTCTGGGTACCAACAGTGTCTGCACAGACTTTTATAACATTTTAAGGAACAATTGGTTTTCCTGCTGTCTGAGGTGACTGAATGCAAACACAGTATCTGAAAGATGTCAGTAGCTCAGTTATTTTCACACTGGCTAAATTCCTGCTGGTTTGCATAAAAATTTCTATTTTTATTTACTGATAGCAAAGTCTTGGTGGCAAACTGGCTCCTCCAGACCAAACAAATTCTATTTTCTTTTATTAGCACACATCATTTCATCTCTGACAAAGAAAGGGCAGACTTCTGATAATGTAGTGAAAGAACTTAGGACAGAGCAATGTCTGGTACTGGCCTCCATCAAAGAGGAGGAAAAGCACAAAAGGACAAAATTGCTGGCCTTGATCTGAATTGAGCGGTGTTGCTTGCAAAAGTAGCAAGTGAGAGGGCTTTTTTTTTTTTGGCTTTTTTTTTTTTTTTAATTCACTCCCTCCTACATTGTTACTGGGCTGAGTAGGGAAAGAATTTTCTTTCTTTTTAAGGTATGAATAATAATAAATGGGATAATTTGCTCCAAGAAAAAACAATTCCACATGGGAGGCAGTTAAAGCTGCCCCATGGGAGCTCTGTTTTTTCCTTCAGAAAAAAATTTTCATCATGCGAATTCTAAAAGCCAGCAGCCATTGAAGGAGAAGGAGAAACAACAAAATGCTGTGTTTGCTTGTCATTGCGGACCAATTATTCTTCCAGTAGCTGCACTCCTATGTGCAGTTTCTTGGTTGCAAGTACTGCCTGTCCAAAACATGGATTTTTGGTCTCAGACCTGTTCATTTTAAAATACTTTTTCTATTTTAGATGAGCTTAATAAAGTAGTGCACACTGGTGCTTATATAGGTATGAAATTTGTCTGTAACTGTTAGTTAAAAGTCCTTTTCACTGGCTTAGTATGCCATGTATTGTTACACCATGTAGTATTACACCGCTGTAGCTAGAGTGAAGCTCAGTTCTCAGACGTTAAGATGACCCTTTTAACTTCAGATTGTGCCGATATGTATTTCACAGTTTCAGGTGTTGGTGAAGTCAGCAGCAGCCAAATACAATGAGGTGTAACTTGACTTCTGTTGACTTAAATTAAAACTTCCCATATTGCCTTGCATGAACATTTTTGTTTTAAATAGCTTTTGCATTTGGTTGTTTGGTGGGAAAGCACAGCCAAATGTTTTAGAGAGGTATCAAAAATCATTTGTTTTGGCTAACAGTACATTTCCTGGATAATCTCATCCAGGAGAGATTTTAAGTGCGGTACCTGTTCAGAGCCTGGACCCTCAGAGCACAGCCCAGCTTCTGTTTCCCAAGCCCATCATTCCCACCGCACATGAAGGAGCCAGTCAGTTTTGCAAGGACCATGGGACAAGGGGCCATCTTGCGGATACTGGGGGAGAGGAGGTGATTAAATAAATGAAGGTAACGCATGCTGTACAAAACCACCCCAGGCAGGCTTACACTGAGGCAGTCAGAAGGGCTTGGGAGTCTCTGTTTCTATTCTGCGTGAAGTGTAAATAAAAGTAAATATGTGTGTGTATGCATATGCTGCTCGAGCTACTTGATGCTACCTCTGCTACACTGGGATTCTGTTACATTGGGAAGTTATGATTTAACTTGTAGTTAAAATCATCTCATTAGCATGAGCAAAGCCCCTAAAACCAACCAACCAAAGTAGTTGCACAGTGTTACTGGATTTCAAAGTGTTGGATTTCCACATCTGTAACTTCTGATTCTAGTGCTGTGTCCTGTGTGGTAGCAAAGAAGATAACAAAACTAATTTTAAAATTCTGGAATGAGTTTTGAGGTAATACTAAGAGTTTAATAAGTGCCCAAGAGGATTTTATACCACAAAGCTTACTGAAAGTTAGTGGGTCTTGTGGTCTGCTTGCTAATGCTCTGGACTTTAAGATTCAGGATTCTTGGTGCATTTCTCAAAGGCCTGGCTCCTGAAATCAAAGCATTTTCTTTGTTCTTCTTCCCCCCCCCTTTGAAGTTATATTTCTGTTCCTAGTAATGAAAAGGTTGAAAACACAAAAACAAGTAAACATGAAAGGCTCAGAAATGCAAATATAAATAATTCTAGATTTTTTTCGTGACTTAATGACAGTCTCATGTTTTGTGCTTGGCCCGATCTACGTGGTTTTGAATGCTAGAAGCTGGTCATGGTCAAAGCCCTATTGAAAATTTCACCCCATGTTATACTTCAACCAAGTAAGATGCAATTATGATGGCTTTAAGAAAGGCGCTCTTGTAATCCATGGTTGTAGGTGCTGTAGCACACAACTTGCTTTCTCTGCATGAATATTTAAATTCCCCTCTCACTATCTTTAGCAACTTCACCCAGCTTTTCACAGTCACTTACCCAGATAAGTCAGGGAAGCTCCTTCCAGTCCAGCCCCAACGTGATCTGCAGGTGTCCTGGAGCAAGGTCTGGTTTGGAGAGTGAGCTCCAGAGCTTCCAGGCCAGCAGAAGCTAGAAGCCCCATGGCGTGGCAGGGGAAGGGAGGGCTGCTGGCTCCTGGGAGAGAGCACATCCAGCAGCGGTACATGGCCTCTCTTCTGCCAGAAGAAATATCAGCCTGGCATGATGCTTCCCAGAATCAGGAACATTAGAGGAACAAGCAATTTCAGGGCTGAAAGAGGGTCTAGGGGATCTGCTAACATCACAATATATTTAGCTCATGGAAATAAATACACAAACGGGAAGATGACTGAAGAGAAGTGTTTTCTCGTATTTATGGAGCTTTCTTTGGAGTCTGAAAGGCCAAAAATATGATCACAACGTCTAGCTGGAAACTGAAGATGGGATTTAGAAATGGAATAATTTATCAAACTGGAGGTAAAGATAGAAGTATGCTGTACAGAGGGCAGGATGAAGACATTTTAGTAAAACTGACACTGAAAAGGAGAGGATAAGCTGCTGAGAACTTCCAGAGGAATTTTCCTGAGAGTAGAGTGTCACAAGAATTGCCAGAATTGTCTAATTTTTCAAATGTTTTTTATTAAAACATACAAATTTAGTATCTAACATGAAGAATAATCTATCACAATAGAAATAATTAAATCCTCAGCAAAATGAAGATGAATTTTGATGCCATTCCACAATTATTTTCGACAAATGCTTTTAATTTGGCCCAAACAATAGCAAGGAGGCTTTGTGGATATCATAATGTGCGATCTAGACCTGAATGATTTGTTTCAGTCATCACAGAGAGGGGACAATAAGAGGGAACATGACAAAAATATAGAAAACAATGAGCAGGGCTGCACATAATTTTGACTGCCATATTTTTATAATAAATCTCCTGGTAGTTTGTGGTTTGCTTAAAGCTTCAGCTCCCAGATTTGTGTAGTAAATAAGAATCTAAGATTTCATTACAGAAAAACAAGTTTCTAATTTGCAAGAAGACTTAAACTAATACAGAGCAAGAACAGGAAGCAAAATACATCTTCTAAGAGACAAATTTGTAGAATGTTAACTCAAAACCTAAAATCTACCTTCTTACTCTAAAAAAATCCAAAGGCATAAAGCTAAGAGCTCTTAGAGCTCAGGTCAGTATTTTTAGCGCGTTAGTTACTCGGCCAGACATTGCAAAGCCTTGTATCCCATCCTTTTCTTTCCTTAGCAACGTTCTCTTAGAGCCTTGAAAACAACATGCCTCTGCCCTCTGTTTTACTTGCTTTTTCCTTCAGCAGATGCTGACGAGCCCAGTGTCTGATTTCAGTTCTGATCTGGAGTAACTCCAGGGGCGTGCACGAAGCCATCCCGCTTCTTCCCTCCTAAGGGGGGGGTGGTGGGGAGGAGGGTCAGGACTATTGTTCTCCCTCCCGCAGCAGCAGCCAGCATTGTTCCTTTTTATTTACTTCCCTCTCTCTGTAAACCAGCAGGGCTCGCGGCAGAGGGACGCAGCTCTCCTCATTAGAATAATTAGGCTGATTTATGAGAGAACAACCCAGTGAAGGAGAGCTCTCCTTCTGCAGCGTTTCCCACTCGAGGCTGGGCACCCACGCAGCTGCTGGCAGTGCAGTGCAGTGCTGGGCCTCCCCACTGGCTCACGCTCTCCCCCCCAGCTACCCAGGCAGGCTGGAGGGCCCCCAACTCTTCAACTTTGCAACTCAGTGAAAATGTACAGATATATGCAATAAACACTTTTTTCCTTCACGTGGTATTCTTCACAAGTGGTACGTTCCAAATTAATACTGAAAGTCTAATTAAAATAATAAAGGGAAAAATCCCACGTTGGACCTTTCCTTAGCATTGGCTAAGTGGAAATTTTGCCTTATAAAATGTTCCTCGAGCAGGTTCACTGTGTCACTGGAACAGTGAGAGCTGGTACGGCTTTGTTCCTCTCCTGCACTGTGGAAGTTTTGCATTACTTATGTATGAGGAGTCAGGAAATATCCTTCTTCCAGGGAAAATGTTCTGAGTATCCTTTGTTCATCACATTTCCTTGGTATCTTCACGGCAAAATATAATGTGTACCTGGGAAGTTCTACTGCACTCTGGAAGACCCATTTAAAATGCACGTAGACATATTTAAAAACACATTTAAACTTTTGAAAACGCAAGCAAACAAAAAAAAATCATTGGCAATTCTGCTTGTTGTGTTTCTGCCAGGCACCAGAATCAAACACTAAAGCTGCAAAAGTTGCCAGCTGCCTGCACTTCCCAGTGTGATGTTTGTGGTCACCTTTATGAAAGGAACTGTACACGTGGCTTATCTTTGCTAATAGGATGGCATTTGGAGTAACTGAAAGGCAATGTTGTGGTTTAACCCCAGTCAGCAACTAAGCACCATGCAGCCGCTCTATCACTCCCCTCCTCAACTAGACAGGGGAGAGAAAATATAACAAAAGGCTTGTGGGTCAAGATAAGGATGGGGAGAGATCACTCAACCAATTACCGTCACAGGCAAAACAGGCTTGACTTGGGGAAAATTAACTTAATTAATTGCCAATCAAACTAGAGTAGGGTAATGAGAAATAAAACCAAATCTTAAAACACCTTCCCCCCACCTCTCCCTTCTTCCCAGGCACAGCTTCACTCCCAAATTCTCTACCTACCCCCTCCCAGCGGCGCAGGGGGATGGGGAATGGGGGTTACGGTCAGTTCATCGCACGTTGTCTCTGCTGCTCCTTCCTCTCAGGGGCAGGACTCCTCACACTCTTCCCCTGCTCCAGCATGGGGTCCCTCGCACAGGAGACAGTCCTCCATGGACTTCTCCAACGTGGGTCCTTCCCACAGGCTGCAGTTCTTCATGAACTGCTCCAGTGTGGGTCCCTTCCACAGCGTGCAGTCCTTCAGGAGCACACTGCTCTGGCGTGGGTCCCCCACAGGGTCACAAGTCCTGCCAGAAAACCTGATCCATGGGCTCCTTTCTCCACAGGTCCTGCCAGGAGCCTGCTCCAGCGCGGGCTTCCCACAAGGTCACAGCCCCCTTTAGGCATCCACCTGCTCTGGCGTGGGGTCCTCCACGGGCTGCAGGTGGAGATCTGTTGCACTGTGGACCTCCGTGGGCTGCAGGGGGACAGCCTGCCTCACCATGGTCTTCCCCACCACGGGCTGCAGGGGAATCTCTGCTCCGGCACCTGGAGCACCTCCTCCCCCTCCTTCTTCATTGACCTTGGTGTCTCTGCAGGGTTGTTTCTCCCACTCCTCTCTCCCAGCTGCAGTTTCTGTGCCGCAGCAACTTTTTTTTCCATTCTTAAGTCTGTTTTCCCAGAGGTGCTACCACCGTCGCTGATGGGCTCAGCCTTGGCCAGCAGCAGGTCCGTCTTGGAGCCGGCTGGCGTTGGCTCTGTCAGACATAGGGGAAGCTTCCAGCAGCTTCTCACAGAAGCCACCCCTGTAGCCCCTCCGCTACCAAAACCTTGCCACGCAAACCCAATACAGGCAATTAAATAATTTGGTAAATCGTCCCCTAAGCCTATAAGAATATTTTTTTGTTTGGGGGCAGATTAATGGTGCCAGTTTCAAGAGCAGTTATTCATATTCAATAGCCCTCCACATTGTAAACTCTGAGAACAGCCTCAACAAACCCAAGGAGCTCACAGTATAACCAAGCCAAAGAAGTGAAAGCAATAAAAGAATGAAGTATATGTTAAAAACTGACGCGAAAAATCATATTGCAATTATAATTGCCTGTAACAAAGTGCCTCATACCACCCATAGGAAAAAGCAAACCAGCATCGAATGTTTTCTGCCACCTTCATATTGTCTCAAATGCTCTCAACATATTCTCAGCTGGAACATTTGTCTCTGTCTTTTGCATACATGGAAAAACAGTGCAAGACCCAGTTTCACCCATCCCATTCCCTCATGCAAAGCCTCAGTGTATTTTTGGCTTAGCAGATTGGCAATTTTGACTGGCACAGTTGAACCATGTGGAAATCTACCCTTCTTTTACAAAGTTGCATTCCAGAAACTGAGTAAGAACACTCCCTTTCATTTTGGAAAGCGGGAGAGAGGTGGGGAGGGCAATCCCTGAGACCTGACCACTGCGCTTTGCAGCCAGAAGAAAAACTTTGGTGCTTACTGATACCTGATTACTCCGAGTTCACCAGGAAACACAAAGCATCTAAAACCCTATCCAAACCACAACTTTATTGTTCAGAAGTCAGTGTTTCAATGCGTAAATACACAACCCGTTTTTTTCTGCCTCCAGACATGGTAATTTCACTGATGGACATGGGGCATTCCCGTAGGAAGAGCTCAGTGTTAGTGCTGCTGTGTGCAAGGGCAATCCGTTGGGAAGAGACACAGCTATAAAATGGAGAAGTGGTTAAAACACTATGCAGTGTGCCTCTCCTAAACAATCGTACTGTACTTGCTCTCCCTCTCTCTTCTCAAAATTGCTGCCTTGGGGAGGTAAAGAATTACCATTGCCATAAACCATAATCAAGATCAGATGTGCAAAGGGAAAGGCCTTGCTCAAATATCAAAGGGGTCTTAAACTGCCAAAACAGAGCCAGAGAGAGAAATCCCGAGGGAATCAGAGATGTAATTTATGACTGACCTTCATTTTAACTGGGAAATGCGTGCTCTTGAATGGCAATGCTCCCGTAAATGCATGTTTTGTTTTGTTTCAGCTCATTGGGAATCTTTGCTGCAGCGTATTGATCTAAGCTCCTGAACAATGAGCCAGGGATGAGGAATCACATATGCATTCCAGAAACATTTTTCTGCCCTGAACTCGTCTCAGCAGTGACAGTGCCTGGCTTTGTCATCCCCTCTGCCACAGCGCTGCCTTCAGGGGCTCACTTCTTTCTGTTTGCATCATCGTTTGCCTAAATGACTCCACATTTTCTGCATTCTCATAACCCAGTTGTCTGGATTTAGGAGAAAACTGAGATAACTCTTCAAGGGGATTTTTGCTGCCACAGGAGCAGTTGTTGTCTGGATGAGCTCTCAGTCATTCAAAGGCCAAGCATTACAAGAAAAAACAGACATTAAATCTTTGCAGTCAAATATAAAAAGGCATCGTGATGCCTCAGCCTCCTGTGCGCTGCCTGCCTTTCTACACTTCACAGGGTAACATTTATCTGGGGACTCTATGCTTCAAAAAAGTTTAGATTAAAATCTAGTTCCAAACTTACCTTTGTAGTGGACTCAAACTGCACACTGAACGTTGGGGAAATTCAGATCCACATTTCCGTCTGTATTTCATGGCTCGATTCCAGCTGTAGTTTAAAACAAAGATGCTTAGTTGCTGTCAGCTGAAGTCAAGTCCTGTGTTCCCCTGGCTTCCCATCAGATATGCTTTATTAAAGCAAATACTCATTTTCATAATCTCAGAATTATGTTCTGAATTCTTTTTAAATTCCAGTTAAACACTTTGATGAAAAAGCTTATTTTCTAAATTCTGCCTTACATTTAACATGAACTGCAAGGAACAGCAGTGCTTAGCAGGTATAATGAAAAGAAGAGATTTGTCAGGAAAGCCTGTAGCATTGTCCATTCTGAAGAAACCTCTCACCAAGATGGTAGCTATTTGTAAAATACACTTCTTGTCTGATAATCAGAAAAAGATAATCTGTCATAAAAGTCACAATTCCTTCACAGTTTCCTCTCTCAGCTTCCTCTGTGAACAGCTGTCAATACATGTGTGAAACTAACTTAAAAACCGGATAGGTTTGATGTCTAATGCAAAACAAACTGATCTTTTAAATGGAGCTTTTTCAGGTAGAAAACCCTTTGGAGTTAATTGGATGGGAGGATTCAGGTTATTTTTCATCATTGCAACATGTTGTTTTGCAACACAAAATATGTCCATTTACAGTAAATACAGAGATGTCTGCAACAAATTAACTTCAGATTTTTCGGAAACACAGATGGTACTTCTTGCACTTTCCCAAAGGGCTACATTTGCTCTAGAGAAAGCAGAGATTTTAGCTACTCTGTTATTTTTAGGAGTTTGTTCATCCCCATCATTTCTACTTCACTAAGAAGAGAGAAAATCTGATTTCCAGTTTATCTGCTATCAAGCAAGGAGATTAAACAATTTGTTTTGTCACTTGCGATACGTCTCTGCTGCCTCCAGCATTTAATTTCAAAAAACAGTACATTTGTAAAGGGAGTCATGAAGATTATGTACTCCGAAAGGAAAGTCTCGGCATTCAATACATTTTGGATAGGAAAAAACCCCACGCGTCGGTGGTGTAACGTAACATCTCACGTAATAACCGCAATTTGTCCCCTCGAGTCCCATCCTCCCAGAGTCCCTTCTTCGGGGAAGCCCGGCCCGGGCGGCTTTACCCGTGCCGCCAGGAGGTGGCACGATGCTCCCGCCGCTGCTCCCGGCCGGGCTCCCGCCGCCGGGGCCAGGCGGCGCCGCCCGCCGCTTGCCGGGGCTGCCCAGGGCAGTCCTGGACTTGCTCGCAAACGATCAGGCCCTCGGCGACAGGTTTGGGGTTTTTTTCTTCACAAGGTGCCCGTCGTTCCCAGCACCTCTGGTTTTGGTTTTGGGGGTTTTGGTTGGGGGGTTTTTTTGAGATTTACCGCTTCAAACAACTGAGATGGAGCTTACCCTCCAAAAGTGCCAAAGAGAGAATGGAAAATAGAATGGGGCCAATCTTTTTTTAAATATTTAGTATATATATGAACAAGCATATGTAACGTTTCATAACGACCTTTGTTTGAGCTATGTTCCTGAGCGTCGTAAACATTTTTGGATTTTTCACCCTTCATTATGTTGCAAGACATTTAATTCAGGACACTCCAGTGAGGGCAGAATTGCTGTGTCCTTTAAACGGAAGGGGTAATCGAAGCATACAGCTTACAGTAGGGCCTGCATTCATCCCACCTAATTATAGGCATCGAAGTGAGAGGGCTAACTTAGAAGCCAGCTTGTCTTTGCTTCCCTCTAGAGTCGAGGGATAGAGCTGGCACCTCCAAAAAGAGTGATTCAGCATGCATAGCTATCAAAAAAAGCCATGCAGTTAACCTCACACACAGGGAAAAAAAAAGTTTCAGAGTTTGGGAGGCAATAAAATACAACATATGTTTTGTATATCCATAATTGTGATGCTTAACTCATTCAAACTGAACACTGTACAGTAAAAATCACTACTGTTCCATTTATCACATTAAAACACACACAAGATGGCTTAAAGATGTAACTTGCCAGTGACCACCTGTTAAGCGAGAGAAATATTCTTGTGGCAGAACTGTCACTGATTGACTGGTAAACTCTGCAAATGAACCCAGGTAGGAATTCAGAAACCTCTCACGCTACAAATTCTTGCTGAAAGTAGACCAAGTTCTGCTCTCCTGAATTACACATTTCATTTAACAATGTTTATAATAAGCAAATGGTGACTTTGAGGCAAGTATGAGGGTGGAGTGGCAATCTGTGCAAAATGCTCCCACTTGGCAGAGCAGCAGCGCTTCCCTCTGCCGCCCTGCAGGTTCCTTTGCTGTCTGATATTCTGCTGGCTTTCCTGATTTGACACTTTCTTTGCTGTTTCTGGGATCAGAGCAAACACATCTTAAATGTCATCTTTTACGACTCAGTTCCTGTGGTACTGTGTATGCCTTTGGGATCACTCATGGCCATAACCCTAAAGGTGTTCAGCAGCTCAACAAAATTGGTTGCTGCTTCATGGGAAATTTTAAAAGGCCTGATGAATGCCTACCTGCATGTGCAGGCACCTAAAATCCTTTCACAATCTGGTCCTTGCTTTGGCCACTTGCTGCTTCATACCTCCAGCTGATTGATGACAGTGAATAAGCAGGATTCAAATCAGGTTTAAGCTGTAGACAGCCTGACTGCGGTATCACGGGACAGTCTTTTTCTACAGGCCCAGTATTTTTTTGCATTTGAGATTTTTTTTCTACCTGTTATATTTTGTCTTTTCTTATTCTGTCCTTAGATAAATTTGTTATTTCTACGACGGAACAAATAAAAAGAACAATTTGGTGTCATCCTCAGTGACACGTTCTCAGACTTCCTGAAGGAGCTGCATGGTACCCCTCGAATCCTTACCAACACCAAGTGAGGGGATGCAATGCAGTAATCTGGGTGGATAGGAGAGAGAGCAAGCTATCAGCAGAGCTGGTCCAACAAACCAGCAGCATCTCCCACTTCCCTCCCTGATGTGGGAAGCCATGTGATGGTGGCTGTGAGAATGGGCTGCAAGAACACAACCTGCAGCTTCCAGTCAGCAAGAACAGGGGCAGATCATCAGGAGGCAAACACAATACTGATCAGGTTCAGAAATATTTTATTAGTAGAGCCTACACTGCAGGTGAGCCTACACTGCAGGTTTGCCTACAAGCACCATTCGGGGATCACACCAGAGGAGAAGAAATCATGGGCAAATTGGCCACTGCACAGACCTAGTCAGTCTGGACTTGCATCCAAGTCCAACATGCCCTGAACATGCCAGACTTGCTGCGTCTGTCCTCAGCACAGCCTCTGGCTACCGGGATGGTGAGTTCAGCCACTTCAACGTGGTTGCTCTCAAGGCCTACTGATGGTTTGTATAGGAGCCTTCTTGCAGGTTCATGCTTTCTTCCTACAGGCAGCACAGGTCTAGGGGGAAAGGGGGCTTCCAAAACGTTCTGGTGCCAGCCTCGATTCCTCAGTGCCACAGCTTGTTTGGAACGATTGCTGCTTGGAACGATCACTGCTCATGCAAAACTAGGACACTGCTGTCCTTGGCGGAGACATAAATTGGAAGACATCGTTCACTTGCCAAAGAGCTGTTCCTTCATATTTCATGTTTTCCACAGTAGCACATACAAACACAAGTTTTCTTCTCAAGGTAACTGGCAAGCAGTGCTACATCCCTGTCCTGTTGTCACAGACCTGTCCAGTTGTATCCCAGGCGCGTGAAGCTTCCCCCTTTACAGACTTTTGCAGCTAAGCCACAAACTTCCACCTCTACTGTATCCCTCTTGCAAAACCAGATGGATCTTCTGATGTGTTGATTAGCAACGTGTGGTGTATCAGGTAACAGAGCAAACTGCTCAGCAGGAAGGGGCTGTGCTTGCTGTGGGGCTCATGCTCTGACCTCCAGGTAGTTCACATACCTCCCAGCTGTAGCACATAACTTCCCTGCCGTGGGACCGAATGCATCCCATGTCGCAAGACCTCATCCTTCGTGGCATCAGATCTCACTCTGTCCCACCACAGAACAAATATGAAGCACTGTTGGTATAGAGGTGAACCTTGAGGTGGGCAGTTTCTTGTCTGATATTTACCTTCTGCTTAAGGTAAGTGTGTTGTATGCCACCAGATGCAGTCACAAGAAAAGGAAAGCAGCACTTGGGCAAAATGGCAACGGGAATTCAAAGAGGAACTGGTCAGTATTTGCTCATAACATTTGCAGAGCTTGTTTTCTCTTCATTCCCTAAGTCAGGAAAAACTATTACAGTAGCTAAGAAAGGGAAATATTTCTTTCTGTTTCTAAGCATGTGAGGCAGACTCCCCACTGGCAGAAGCTGCCCAGCACATTTCGTTCAGTGGTGTGTAAGGCCTGCAACTGTATGTTGCACCAGGAGCAAAACGTGTTGCAGTACAGGAACCTGTGTAAGGGCCGTGTGTTAGCTAAGTACCGTTTAGCTCCTGCTTTGTGTAAGCCCTTGTTTTCGTTAAAAAAATGTAAATTCCACTGTTATTTAATTTCCTCTTTTATAAACGAGAACTTTGGTGTTTTGAGGATGTGGCCAGCTTCTGATGAAGAATGTTTTGATGATGAGTGCCACCATTAGGGAAATGACAAAGGTGGATAGAAAGAGGGGGACGTGTCTTCCAATGGTAGGTATGGTGTCATGCTCTGCACCTCACCATGGAAGCAGGGAGGCGAGGGGCTGTACAGTCACCAAAAAACTGATGTCAGTGACCTACCAGGACTGCCTGTCTTTCCTGGCTGATTATGAAGGCTCTTGCAGCTCAGTGTGTAGCCGTGCCAGAACAACTTTTGATGGAGCTCCAGCCTGGTCATGACAAATGAGCTCATGACAAATGTCAGTTCATGACAAGTGCAAGTCTTTAATTTACTTCTTAACTTTGAAGCTAGTGGAAAAGACCTTCAAGGGATATTGACAATTACCAAATTTCTGTTAGAAGTGTTTTACTTCTACAGCAGCATCTTTGAAGAAGCAACAATAGAAAGGAAGAGGGTTTGGGGTTTTTTCTCTTTTCATGGTCACTTCTGTGCAATGATAATGTTCTTTCCACTTTTATAGTTTCCACCTTAAATATATTTTTTCTTTTCTGTTCCTGTGGGATGAATCTGTGACAGCAAGTATATAACATATCTAGGGGAACCTGAGGACACAGTAAATGCCAAATCAATTTCATATTTCACACTGAAGTCCTCCTTTAGATCTTGCTTGCCAGTGTTTTACAGCTATACACCTGCCAGTCTCCACACTGTAATAATCTCATCATATACCCTCATGAATACTTTTGCCAACTGCCCATAAGATAAAAACTTCCTTGCACGAAACTGGGTATACTTTGCCACAGATCTAGAAAGGACGAGAAACTTCACAAATTCTCATTTGAAAATTCCTTTTCCTGCTTGTCTGTAAAGATCAAGGACACAAAGGTGTAAAAGCCCTACCTCCAGCATTCAGAGGACCCAGGGAAGCTTTTGATGCTAGGAATCCCACGCAGAGGTGGAGCTACTACCTTTGCAATTGCTTTCCATTCCCGTAAGGTACTTTCAGGTTTGTCCTTTCGGGGACAAAAAGCCTCTCTGGGTCCTTCTTCCTAGAAACTGTTCCAGGGGGAATGAATGTTTACGCCTGTTTCAGAGAAGTCTCTAAGTCTGGTGGTGGGAAAAGTGGAAAAAGCTGCTACCTGCACCACTGTCTTCAGGTGGTCACACCAAACCGGGCATCCAGCATCCAGCCTTGAGCTTTGGCATACAGTAGAGGATAACAGAGGAAAGTTGCAGAGAAAGGCCTTGTTATGGTTGAGGCCAGAACTACTCGGTTATGTTTGTGGTGGCTTCGTGGTGGCAGAGAGGACTCTCAGGCTTACTATCTGGAAGGCAGGACAACCTCAGTGGGAGAGGCCCAAGAAAAAGCTCTACATGCCTGAAGCAAAACCCTGGGAGAATTTGTGATGCCTCAGCCCAAGACAACAATCACAAAAAGCCCTGTTTATGTGCCTGGATTTATGGGCACCTGAGCATCATTTGTATCCAAACTTCTATTACCACACTTGTCCAGAGATGCAACCACCTTGCTGAACTGAGCAGCTCCGTGTCTTCTTCCCATCTAAGACAGAAGCAACCACGGCCACTTTCATTTCAAAATGTAGCAGGGAGTACCTTCTACTGTCTGCATAACAGCCTAGAGGTTAGGGCTCTTGCTTTGGAAATAAGAGACCATTTTAATTCCCTTCTCAGCTGAAAAAAATCAATGGTTCCAATGAACATAAGTTAGTAGGCTACAAAATTATGCGGGAAGGGAACAAAGTCCATCTCTCTTTTTGAAACTAGCTCAGTGCAAGTACAAGAGTGACATGGCTAGAAGGAGAGGAAACATAATGGAGCCAAAGTCTGTAGTCCACAGTTAGCTGGGAGTGTAATCTCAAAGCAAAAGAGGTATGGGAACTAGTCCCATAAAAATATATAAGGTCTTTGGCGACCAGAGTTCACAAATCCCTGATCTAAGAGTTCATTTTTTCACTGACCGTGTCCCCCTCCGGTTACTTGTGGGCTCTGCAGCTGCAGTGCCACAGCATGTCAAGTCCTCTCAGCCCATCATAACTCAGTTTCCAGAACTGTTAGTCAAAATTTTCAGGTTACTAAAAGCCAAGGCTGAGGCCAGATGTAAAACGAGCAAATAGAATTTCTAGATCACATTGGTCTTCATTTGCAACTCTCAAATCTTAAAAATAAAATGCTTGAGAACTTATCTCCAAAAAGACTGCAATTAAGGGTGAAAAATCCAAGTGGCTTGTTATGGGGAAAATACTCATAACGTCCTTCATGGATAACTGTTGCATCTCCAGAATTTGGATGGCGTATTTCTTGTAAAAAACATACTTACTTTCTCAGTGAGAAATTTTCTCCCAACCTATACCTTTGCAGCAGCAGCATTCTTGAGCCACTCCATTAGTTCTCAATCATGTGCTACTGATGAGTATGGAAAAGAGAAAAGGAGGGCACGATGGGCTTTCATCTTGTTTAGTCCTTGCCTGACTTCATAAAACTATGAGCCCTGTCAGACCTTACCCTTCCTGGGAGCCTCAGGGCACTTCTGAAAGACTTTATAAACCTCTCTTTGAACTTCTGCAATCATCTGTGCTTTATTTTCATTTAAAAATGGCAAGTGGGAAATGAGTTGTTCTCCTGTTCTGACTTCCTCCTGCCTGTTGTTTCTGAGGGAGGAGGCCCCTTTTCGGAGAGGTGCAAAGTGCCAGCTCCAAAATTCCCACTGCCTCAAATGGAGTGGAAGGGCTGAGATCCAGGCAACCATTTGAACACACAGGATGCTCTCTGTAAGGCTATATAATGCAACATTCACTACTCATACTGCTCAGAACAGCAGGTCTGCTTTTCAAACACAGGCTTCTGAAGTATGAGGTATACAGGTAATGTAGTAATAACACTGCCTGCCTGTTATTTGCTCTGAAATTCTCAACTGCAGTTAGCATGTGTCTTGAAAAATTCATTCTAGCTGAGGCTGGGGTGTCGGACTCACCGCTCTGGCGCTGTGAGTCAGAGGTTCATTTACTCTTCATCTGCGGCAGTGGGAGCACAGACAATGAAAGGTGTATCTATGACAGCCCCCTTACTGAAGTGCCAAGGTTATTGTACTGCCTGTAAAGTCATAGGAAAGAAAGTCTCCAGGTTTCTTTTTTTCTTTTTTTTTTAAGTACAGACATGTTTGAACCAGGACATTCCTGCTTCTCATAGCTGCCAGTTCCTGAGCACAAGATTCAATGTTTTTCTTGTACTTGCTATAAAATGCCTAATCAAAGCCTTTACTGCTCTGTTATAGCTGTTTCATTATTTATTATGGTAAAAGTATGAATTGCTGAACTACAGCCTTGGCAGATAAGTGAAACAGGAATGAACTTTCAGCTCTTTGGTTTCAGAAGGTGAGTAAATCTCTGGTAGAGTTTGCACACATGGTTGGAATAGTTCCCCTTATTTACACTGGCACAGCTCCACCGACTGCCGCTGCACTGCCCCTACTCACACATCCAGCAGCAGGGAGTTAGGAACTCAGGGGCCTGAGACAGCTGTAATGTTTTCATATTGCTTGTCCAGCTTACCTTTCAAAACAGAAAACTTAAAATCATACATGAAGGGAAAAAAAGGATTTTTCTCCTCCGGGTTATTAAGGGGGACTTGACCAGAGAGAGAGAGAGAGAGAGAGGAAGGAGCTGTAAGCGATGCACTGAGGCTGACCCTGGAAGAAAGAGAGGTTAAATAACAGTATAAACATCTATTGGCTCTTGAACCAAGTCACACACAGCATTTCTCATACATAATTCTTTCACATAATGCCCTGGCAACAAGGAGCTCCTTTTTAACCTGGTTTCCCTAGGAAACGTAGTGGGTATGTTCACACCGTCTGCCTGTCACATCTCCTCCCCAGCCTTCCTCCTGCCACCCGCCATTTGTCCCCTTACTGGCATGTGACGGAGCGAGTCCAAAAGCGAAACCTGGTAGCTGCACACGGGAGAGACGACTGCGGCCTCCCCGGCGGGCAGGGCGAAGAGAACTGCACCCGCTGCAGAGGGGCTCCGGCGGGTGCCTCCGCTCTGCCCGAGGGACCCCCGGGCACCTGGGGAAGCCGCAGGAAGGAGCGATGGCACCGGGATGCAGGAAGGAACTGGGAGGGTAAGCGGGACGTGGGAGAGAAATCCGTAGGAAGCCAGCCTCCGTGAGCTTCGCTGCACGCAGCAGTTGAGCCTGACACGAGACAGGCGCTAAACTAAAGAAAGTCCTTTGAAGGAGCAGATGTGTTCTTTCCAAGGTATCCGCTGGTAAAATAAATTAAGCCAGTTAAGTTAAGCTTCCATGTCAGCAGCCAGCGGTACAGCTCGGCCTGACTTACCAGTCGGCTGAACAGCAGTAGGCAATGTAAAACTAGCGTCTTATAGTTTAGGATGGTTGGTTTTAGTGTCATTTGACATACTGTATCTCCGCTTTTAAAAACCAGGGAACACGAAGGTGTCTGCTCGCATATGGAAAAGGAAATAAATATTAACTTATCTGCACAATGTGTGAGCAGATCTAGCCCTGTTGCAGGAAACTCATTAATCTCACGTGGAAAATAAATAAACCAGAAGAGAAAAGGATGGGTGGGATTTTAACTTCCTCTATTTCCGCAAATCATTATTTTATACGAACAAGTGCATGCCAAAGGTTTTTAAGAGGAAAATTACTGCAAAGGACAAATAAGTTCGTTGACTCTTTTAAAAGCTTTTCAGTGGAGGGATAATTTAGGGTGGCGTTGGGAAAACTCACCTGTTAAACACTGCCTGATAATTCCCACTATTAGACCACATTTTCCATTGCTGATGCCATTGTCAGACTTGAGCCACCAGGACTCACATTTTCCATGGCAGGTGTCTGCCTGAGGCTGGATACATGTGATGCTTGTGTGCATGTATCAAGAATTGCCTCAGACTGAGTGTGTATAAAAATTTCAGCCAAAATGGTTTTGCTCTTCAACAAGTATAAGAAAAAATGTTCTGTTTCCCTCACATTAAAAAGAATGGCAACGTCTTCTTTAGATAGTCCCAAAGGCCCCATACGTTGGAGGAAAAGCATGAAATTTGGCAGGAGGAGTGCTTTAGCCGCTCTGGAAATCCACCTCAGCCTGGTTGAATTACAGGCCTGAGCACGATCAGTTTGGTCTTGATAGAGCTTCACAGCTTGGTGTTTCAAAGATCCTGCCTTCAGTGATTCTGTGCTACTCTGGGGCTGACCAAGGTGTTTTTCTTCAGCTAGTTCCTCCTCCGCTCCTTTCAACCCTGCTGCTGATCTGGGGCAACCCAGAAGAAATGGTCCCCCAAGGAAGGGACAGGCTGGAGAGGGAGAGGTGAGAGAAGAGAAGAAATGGGAGTGCTGTCTGGACAGAGACTGTGGGACAAGGGAGGAGGGCTGAGACAAGAAGCTGAAGACAGTGATATAGCAGAGCTGGTGCAAGACAGGGATGGAGCGAAAGAGACCCGGGCTGGGAGAAAGGGGTCAGAGAGTCTGTGGCCGCTACACCCACAGCCAATGACCAACACGTGTGCCACAAGATAAGATAGTGACAGTTTTGTTTGCTGGTGGGGAAAATGTAGGTGGTCACTGACAGCGCATTCAGAATGACAGTTTTGAGAGTGGCAGAAAGTATAGTTCAAGCTCATTTTCAGCCATGGAAAGGTTGGACTTCCAAGGTATAGCCATATTAGAAAAAAGAGAAGAATTGGGAAATTGGTGATTGGCCCTTATCTTCCATAAAAATAGGACTCTACCTGAAAACAGCCACTACTGGTGTTCTTGCTCTTTCTTCACAGGTGGGATACATTGTTGCTCAATGCCTTGAAAATTCAAATACTCACTGAGATGCCTTTATAGGGCTTTACATGTTGGCCTTTCCCAAAGACAGACATCTGTGACCAGGGTAGCCAGCACTTCCATGATCATCCACGTGTTAGTCAATACTTTCCAGCATTCTAGATCTGGTCTCACATCATTTTCAAAATTAGAAACTGAGGAGAAACACAGTGCACACTGAGTGACTACCAGTTCTCTCTCTGAGCCCAGTGGTTTATTCTCTGATCACTAATGCAGCTTAAAACTGAGTAATTTGTAAGGCATTCACCAAGCCTACCCTGCCAGGATGCAGCTCTTTCTTCAGATTAATCCATAATCTTTGGCAGTCTGGAATTGTTAATAGTAGCAATTTCAAACAGCAAAATATCTCTATAAATATTCTTCTTTCAGGCTTTATGACATCCAGACCATTATGTCCTAAGGACCCCAAAAGCCACTCGTCACAATGCAGAGTTATATTTCTATAAAGATGTAAAGCTTAGAAAAACAAGCAGTTTTAGAACATTTATGACAAACAGACAACTTTTAATTTAAGGTAGGAATAAAACCAGGGAGAATGCCAATTTATGGTCATAGGATGGGTACGACACTAATTCAGACAAATGTGTTCCTGAGAATACGGACTGAAAAAGCAAATGAGAGCAAGTGTGAATGAGACACAGCCAGCCTTAGGTGAGTGCAGGAACATCTTCAATGAAATTAAAATAGCAAATAGCATATGACCACAGGACAGCTTTTTTACAGTATGTATTTAGGAGAGCAGGCATGGGGTAGTTGAATTGCTGGTTTGGATGGCAAATACATAAGATTCAAATCTGATTCCATAAACTTCTGGCAGGTAAGTTGGGAGGCAGGAATGAAATTTCAGGGCTGCGTCTTGGGGAACATTGGGACAGCACAGGACAGAAAGGAAAGGAGGGCACGCATGTCATATTTAATGGTCCATCTCTGCTTTCATATTGGACAGACAAATGGCCATAGTACAACACTCTACGCCAATGATCTGTACCGTGATTCCCCCATTTTCCATCCATGCAAAATTCTGATGGAAGCTTTTATGATGTTTTGGTTGCTGACAGACATTCCTCCCCGAACAGATTCCCTGACATCTAGTATTAGCTTAGCCTTTGTAGCTTTTTGGTGTGGGGTTGCCAATTTTGATTTCTTTCCTTTATCAGCTGCCTGCTTTCACAAAATTGAATTTACCTCTGAGTAAATTCAAACTTATCTTTGAGACCTGTGTCAACTCTGATTGAAACTTGCTAACAAATCCAAGAATCATTGGGAAGACACAGACATCTAAGCTTTGATTCTTTAGGAACTAGAAAGGAAGGGAAAAGGCAAGAAACCAGACACCAGAAAATCTTATAATATTTTGTACGTACTGAGAAACTGAATTGGGTTAACCCAAGCACATCAAAGGCTAAAAGTCATTAGGATACCTTCAGAAGTCTCTGCAAAATCCTCCTCCTCCACTCAGCTATTTCAAAAGCTTCAACACAGTGGAGGTTCTGCAGCTGTGGAGTGCAGCCATTACACATTCTCCTGCGCTCTGCAATAATTTTCTCCATGCTGATGGGAATGAAACTGCAAGAGGTGGTTTTGAAGTCCAAAGTAATGCACCCAGTGAATCCTGGCTGCAATGGATCCTCTGTCTGAAAACCCTGCATCTCAGCAATTTGTAGCTGTTTCTGACACCGATGGATCATTACTAGCTTCTACTTTGATGAAAGGTACCTGCCCAAAATACCGCACCAACAGTCAGTCTAAAGTCACACGCTTGGATTTTGCAAAACTGTTTGCAAAAAGGAGTCTTCTCTTTAATGCCTGAATATCCAACATGATCATGTAATATTATCTGGATGCAATTTAAATAGATAGGGTTTTGTTGTACCAACTATTTTGGGGTAGGGGAAGGGATAAAAAAAAGTTACTTACCTAGCCAGTTGGATATGACTACATTGGAATTAAGTTTTCTGTCTTTAATTTAGAAGTTAAAAAATGAACTGAAATGAACTATAAGTTTTTGATCTCTATCTTGAGGATCTCTGTGAACAATGCATGATAGATGTACAGTGCTGAGACCCACAACAGAGGAACTGGAACTTTTACTCAAGGGTGCATAACACTCTGATTCAAGCATAAATGTTTCCTTATTTATTAAAAGTTGGCCAGGGGAAATCAAGAATTCTGGAGAAAAAATTATACGTACTTCTCATCATGTTGATATATGTCTGAAGAAGAAACTACTACTCCCAAAACAAAAGCGGGTAATTAAAAGTTATGCTTTGTGACTCCAGAATTTGAAAAAAAAAACACATATGGCATCTAATTAATGTCTATATGATTACTTTCATGTCTTTTCTCAGGGATAAGATATTTATAGCCGCATACAAAAACAAGAAAAGGGCCTAAGGGAACACAAACAAAACCCCACTACCCAGCACCTTAACTGCAGCATCTGCAAGCCAGCAATCATGGAATACTTGATGAAGTGCTTAAGGCTAGGAAGGCTGATAATGAGATTTCTTTTAAGTTCACAGTGCTGCACATTAAAGAGACACTGCCAACCTCATTCTGAAAGGAAAAACATTACACAGCACACACAAGCTGTTTTTGTTTTTATAGAAGAGTCTTTTTCATCAGCCTTTGCTGGTGTCTTGAAAGACAAACAGGTTTAGTAAGCAGCATACTTGGTCCACAAGTTTTCCCTCAATATTTTTGCATTTTATTTGTCTACTTCATAACCTTCAGTTCTGATGCTGTGTCAGTGCCCCAAAGAAGAGAGTGGTTCTGAGCTCCCACCCAATCAGTGCAAGAAGCGGGAGCTCCCCAAGATAGTACCTTAAGCAGAATGTACTAAAGGCCATCTGCACACAGTGACACTGCATGCAAAGTGGTGTCACATGTACAGCAAAAACAACCTGGAACCAGATAGTTCTACTTCTCTCTCTGGTCTGTTCAGTGATAGAAACCACCACATTATTTGCTGCAAGATCAGATCTCGTTTCCAGAATTACATGTGAATTATCAAGTTGAAGAAAAGCCTAGTCGACTTACTTTAAGTCTACCTTTCAACCCTTTTTTATAAAACCAAATAATATTTTACTGGTGCAGAAGCCTTATACAGAGGGACTGTAACCCTTCTTATAAAACAGCGCACATGTAGTCTTATGCTTTTACCAACATAGCTGCTTCCAGGAGTTTCTTTGCAAAAATGTCCTTTAACCCTTTCTACTCATCTTTCCTGTTCTAAATGGAAGTGAAGTGGTAATGCCTGCATGTTCCAGCTGCCTGCATGGACTAGTCCAAATTAACTTTCCTGTTCTTCCTATCTCCTGTAATTTTTTCTCAACACCCCCTGTGATGAGAAAGAACATGAGCTGACAAACAGGTAGAGCACATACATAAACATATCTGTATTCAGAAAAAAATACATTCAAACAATATTAATGTTGCACAATCATTAAAACTTGGCAAAGCTAATTTTGTAATTTTAACTTTTAGCATAGTTTTTACTTACAACATTGCATATTTGTTTTTCAGTCCTGCTGTGGGTATGAATCAGTTTCTGAATGAAAAGCATCTGTTGTCTGCCAGACCCTTGTTCCCATTTTTGCTGAAACTGGAAAATGAACGGTAAATGACACAGGTGACTGCATGAAGAAACAGGATTGCTTTACAATTAAGATAGCAGAGTGCTGTCCTTGGAGGTCTGGAGTCTGCTCTGCTTCTGCTAGAGAGTTCCAGCAGAGGAGTTCTTATTGTGTTAGTCTTTAATTTCATATCCCTCATTTTGGGTGCTGACTCGATAACCTACGATTTGATTTGCAGACACACTCAGATAGCTGTGGCCGAGGATGCAGAAACTGCGCTTTGAACATATAAAGTGATATATAGCACTAGGTACTACCAGGAAAAAAGAGATCTTAAGAATCACAAGCTGAAATTAGGGGATACTTTTAATCTAGTTAATAAGCAGGTGTGACAATCTAATGCTGTAATTGCTACAGAAACTGGAAAAGAAATGTTAGCACTGTCTGTCCATCTCCACACCCGTCTGATGCTGCAGGGCTGGATGCTCACGATATGGCAAAAAGCTACTGAACACAAAGGTGCCACTTCAACAGCACTGCCCGTCGCTCTCCTGAGCTGCAGCCACCCATGCCCGGAGCCGGCTCTCCTGGCAGGACAGGCACCATCCTGGCATGCCCTGGTAAGATCTCACGAGTGACATTTTGTCAGATTTCCTGCTGGAACGAAACATCAACGCCATTCACAATCGCTAAATAAGTTAAAAAGGACTGTCAAGAGAATGAGAAAAGTGTAGCTGACTTCAGCTCAAAGTAACCCCCGGTACCATCTGATATACTAGTCCACTGATGAAGCACTCAGCCACCCTTCCTCAAGGAGTATCAATGGCAATTGAGGTGTTACTCTGCATTTTCACAGGGCTGTGGGCCACAAACCCACCCCTGGAGCTCCAGAAGAGTGATTCCCACAAGGCTCTGTGCTAGCACTAGCCTTATTGAACGTATTTGTTCATGGTCTACAAAACACCACATAGAAGAGATTCTTAAATGCTGATGGTAGCTGGTTGATCTTAAATGACAATAGGCTGGCTCTACCCAAATGGTGACATGTCGCTGCAGAGAGAAATGCAGACCAGCATCAGGTGTGCCAAAGGCTGTGTGGGTTTACAACCTTCTGCACACAGAAAACCTGGAGACAGCTGGAGTTTTTGTAAACACAGTCCAGAGTAAGAGGATCAGCCTAGCTTGAGCACTCACAGTCATGGCCATACACATTGGTCAGAGGAGGAAGATCAGGAACTATTTAAAATAAGTGCAAAAGTCTACCCAAGAAAGCAGCGCTAAGTATAATAATAATTACCTGCTACTCATTTGATGAGTGCTGTGGCCCGTGATACATTTCATCCGCAGCATATTTCACCATTTTAATCTTGCCATGATTATTATTGGTAGATTAAAATGAATAAAAGCTATATTGTTACCCAAGACAGCCAAAACCCCTCTGCCTAGTATCTGGCATCAGAATGCAGCCAACAGCCCGACCGCCAAGTTATGGCAAACAGAGAGCAAGTAAAAATCACACTAAAAGATCTAGAGGACCCACCCTGGAAAAGATGCACATGTAGCAGGTGACTTCATTGACTCGCGATGCCAGTGGGAATGCCACTTCCAGGAACTCCTGCTGTCAGCAAACCTTCCCACCATGGGCTCCCATGTCCCCGCTGGAGCCGGTCAAGCGGGCATGGCATGGTCCCCTGTGCTGTCTGGCGGTGCTGGGAGGGGCTGCAGCACCAGTCCAGCATGCGACTTCTGCAAGGGTGGATCCTGTGTTCAGGCTGGGCGACTGCTCATGGCCTGGGCTCCCTCTTGTCTTCTCAGAGTGAACACTTACAGGCCTCGGACAATAAGAAGATAATTTGGCTGTTTTTTCTTTTGTTGCAACTGTTGCATTATTTCTTTTGTTCACTGACATTCATTAAAAACAACCCCTTGTATTCAAAGTCCCAGCTGAGCCTACACTCCCCATCTCCTTGCCCAGGTAATCTGAACTCCTTCCTGACTCTTTTGCCTGGCTCTCTCCCACCTGCGACCGCTCACTATCCACTTGCCAGCGCTACCCACCTCCGCTGGTTTCCAGTGCCAGTCTCTTTCCTGGGACTGCGTTCAGAGTGCACCTTCCCTCTCCAGCCCAACTTCTTTACCAGTTTCTCTTTCTTGTGCCCCAGTTTCTTCAGCAGTTTTTTTCCTCCATCCTACATTCACTTCTACCATCCCTTTAGTCTACAACCCTAATATCCTTGTTCTGGTTCTTCAGCCTCTGACAGTTGTCATTTCCTTTGGTGGCTTCAAATAGTATTCCTGTCCTGCCAATTCTGAATATCTGCCTTCTCTGCAAGTCCCAGTTTTTCAAATAGTATTCCTGTCCTGCCAATTCTGAATATCTGCCTTCTCTGCAAGTCCCAGTTTTCATCCCACATGCTCCTACTTCCAGTACAGCCTGCTGGTTCTCCACGGCAAGGCCTTAGATCTGGCTCTTGCTCCGTCTGCCTCTGAATCAGATAGCTTCTTCCTTCACATTGCCTAGATGCCAGCAGAGAGGTCACTGAAAGTGCAGGAAAGTGTCCCTGCTCTCCATTCGTTGCTTGGCTCCGGCTCAGCATGTAGCAGCTGGAAACAACCATTATTGGGAAATTCTGTCTCCATCGTGTAATCCTGGGCTGCAGCATGTGTAGTGGCTTTGTACGGAGGGTGCATGCCCAGGCTAGGAGCTGAGAGGGGCTGGAGAGCCTTATCTGAATGGTGGGAACCATGCACAAACAACCGGGCTGTAACCGTGAGAGGCATAAGCTTGCTCTGGGACAATCTTAACCCTTAAGCAGTAGCAAGTGTCTCCATAAACTGAGATTTAAAATACCTTAAAA